>NC_047660.1:41716720-41929220 GCF_011762505.2 Arvicanthis niloticus
TCTTTTTTGGCTTCTGCATTCCCTACTTTGTTTTTAGAGACTGAAGGTTACTCTGAGTGAGATGACCAGGCTGTGTCTCAGTGTGTCTGAGATGTGTGCAGATGGGAGGTTCTCCCCTAACCGATTCTGGAGTCTAAGGCAAGTCATATTGCCTGGGGCTGTTGATTTCTCTCCATTATATTTTCTTTTTTTCCCCCAAGCTCTGACTTTTCTAGAAGTTACAATGAGTGGAAGACATAGCACTTACCAGGGTACTTAAATTAATTTGAATTAGTAATTATGGTGGAGAACTTTTTTTATAGAGATGTCACATTTGCTTTGACTTCAGAAACAATTTAAGTATTTTGAAACTACATCATAAACTGTAGTTTTTCTCAATTGAACATAGAGACACGGGGCCTGCCTTAAACATACATTTTAAAAAATTTCTTCAAGTGTTTTTTAGAGTGGGGAAATTCAGGGACCAATACCCATGTGCACTATGCTATACTTGTATGAGGAACCAGCACACTGCACGTGTGTAATTTGCATGATACGTATTGTTTAGAATAGCAGTAAAACTGACTTCTAAATTTCTTTGAGGTGCAAATGACAATGTTGGTTTTATAAAATTCAAAGTACCCAGGTATGTTACTGGTATGGTTATTTGAGATAACCTTTAACTCGAGCTTCTATTTCTTTTGCATTCTGGTGAAACTGAGCTGGGCTCACTCAATGTTCTTCATTCAGTGCTACAGTGATAGAAGTAGACCTCACATTGTGAGTTGTCAGTTCTGTGTAGGGACATGGAAACCAGTAAGAAGCATTGGCAGGGTGCACAGTGGTGTAGGTTAAGTTTCCTGATAGAAAGCGTTTGCATGTAGAGCAGTGCTGTGGGCCAGACACAGGGTAAAGGAGGCTGCTTTAAAGCACTTTGGCTTTGGAACATCTCTGTTGAGGTGCTCCATCTTATTACAGTTTTCTTGACATACTTATATTGTAACATTGTATACTGTCATATGCTTTTTGCTCCTAATATGAATATTTGAGTAATATGAAATACATATTACTCAAAACTGTTAAAAAGGTTGCAATGTCCAGTGAGCTGATTCTTGATTCACCAATTTTAAAGTCGTTCCATGATCCACAGAGAGAGAGAGACCTCTCCCAGAAAAACCCACCAATAAAACAAAACCCACAGAAAAAATGGCAACAAAGGTGAACTGGCTCCTTATGGTGTAAAGCTAACATTATAACAACCTTCAGTGAACATATGTAGTACCTTTACACTTTCACAAATGCTTTATTTACCCCTAAAGATATTTAATGTGAATTAATTCAGTTCATACTACTATAATTCTGCTTAGCAAAGAATATGTATTGCTGGTAGGAAGATATGTATTGAGTGCACTGTGAAAGAGTTCACCCATTTGACAGCTGGCAGTTCCGACAGTGGTGGTGCATGTTCTCCATCGTTGACCAGAGCCTTGTGACTACCTGCTGTTCCACTAGTAGTGTTTCTCCACAGCTACTTTCAGTAGCTTCTAGTCAGTGTATTGTTTTGTAATTTTTCAAAGAAATCTTTACACAGTTTAAATATGTTGGGTCCATACTCGGGTAGGGAAAATGCTCTCCATTTAAAATCATGCCTGCCTGTCAGCACTATGGAGCATCTGTGGGAATTGGAAGGGGTGTACTCAAGCCAAGTGCGCTTTGCTCTTCAGCACAAACCTTGTAGTCACCCCTTGTTTACTGTGCGCCTGCTCTGCACACACAGGCGCGGAGCTAGTCACTCCTGCCTCTATTTATTTATTTTGACCATCTGTACATTCCTTTCATGTAGTTAGAGCTGCAGTTCTGCAGGTTCCTATTTCAATCTGTTGTATGATTTGGATACTATTTAATGACAGGTTTATATGTTGCTGGATTTGCTGCCTTCAGTAACTTGTACTGTGTTCTAAGTAATCTGCATTCTTGTTCACTTAATGAATATTTAGTAGAAGCAACTTTGAATAATTGTGGCCATTTATTTGGGTTTGCTCATTTAGTGCACTAAGGTCTTATACTGTGTAATAGTGACTCCTCTTTTTGCTCTTGAGTAATTTGATGTTCATTTACCAACCTTGAAACTTCAAGACGCACTAAAGTTTTGTTTAGGAGTGGCTCAAAAAATGTTTCAGAAATTACTTTTGTAATAATTTGCAGTTAATTGTTCTTTTGTCTTTACTCTTGTTGAAGCCTGTGATCTTTCCTCTCTCAGCCAAGAATTATTCAATAAATTTAAGAACTGTCAAGCCATGGTTTTCATTTTGTAGCATCCTGTTCATTCTGTGCTGAACTAAAACAAAGACATTCAAGACAGCTATGTTAGAAGACATAAAAGGAGCTGTGTGCCTATATCATGGATTTTGAGGACGAGAAATTAGGAATATTTCTAGTTGAATACTGGATTCTGTCTATTTCAGAGATGCCTTTAATGGGTAATGTAGGAGACTTAAAAGCTAGGCTGCCCCCAGACAGAGTTATTAAATTAACAGGCTGGCAAGCCAAGGATGGATAAGATTCTGCACAGAGCCTTACCAACCTAAGACAGAAGTGCATTGCTTTTGATAATGCATATTCCATGATGGGTAAGGAAGGCATTCTTGTCAGAATGACCTAAGACAGGCTCAGTCTTTTTATGAAATAAAAAAGGGGGAGAGGTGGAGAGCCTTTGGGGCTGCTTGGCAAGAATCTGACATGGGCCAAGGACAAGGAAATGGGCTTCAGGCAGGAATGTGACATTAGGCTAGAACAAGTGATTTCAGGCAGGAATCTAAATCTTAGGCTAGAACAAAGAAGTAATTTCAGGCAGCAATCTAAATCTTAGGCTAGAACAAGGAAGTAGGCTTCAGACATGAAAATGACTTTGGGCTAGGACAGGAAAATGGGCTCAGATATTTTGGTCATCCTGATAAGCCCTTAGAAACAGTGATCATGGGAGTGTTCACAGAACTTTATTGCCTTGCTTGTTCTTTGACTATTTGTGTTTATTGCCTTGCTTGTTCCTTGACTATTTGCATCTATTATATTGCTAGTTTTCCAACCTAGAACTGACCTTAATATATGCATGTAATTAAAATAATGGTATAAAAGCAAAAAGGAGGAGGGGGGATGGATTAGGGGGTCTCTAGGGAGGTGAAATGGGGAAAAGGGATGGCATCTGAGATGTAAATAAATAAAATATCCAATAAAAATATAAAAAAATCCAAGTTTCTCACTAAAAAAACAAAACAAAAGCTAGGCTGCTCATTTTGCACTTGATGTAAATTGAAGGTCATTGCCTCAACATGTGTTCACGACTCTGAGATTCTTCTGACCTCGCTTCAGCACTCCTTGGTAATAGACAGACATCATACCCTGGACACATCAGGTAAATGTGAAAGTTAGCTCTTGCTTGTAGGTATTAGAAACATACTAACAGTAGTGAGACTCTACAATTACATCAATTTGCAACAGGAAAATGGGGAAAAAGTATTGATAGATGTGAAGGTGTTGGTTAAGTTTATAGGGAGATTTTACTAGTAGAATGTAAATGCTTTTTTTATTTTTAGAAATATAGGGTATAGAGAAAAATTGAACTGAAAATACAGTTGTTCATTCCCCTCCACCTCAGACTTGAACATCACTGTCACATCCCAGAGGGAAGCGTGCCACCACCTACGAGCCTACACGATGTGACTGGTTAAGGCCCATGAGTTGTAGTACGCTTTACTCTTAGTATTGTACATCCTGTGAATTTGAACATGCATGTAATGCATTGTAGGGTCATACAAGTACAATTGTAGCCTGATGAACATTTAATACCCAGAAGCTGGAAAAGAGCTCATTAGTGCTTCAAAATGTTTGGGAATAATAGCAGACACAAAGCCTTGGGAGTTAAGCACATTGTTCTTAATTGTGTATAAAGAAGACAATTAAACATTGACACTAAGGAAAATTGCAAGAAGAGAATGGGCCCAAAGAGTAAGACATATAGCAAAAGTTTTTGAATGATTTAAGTCAGGGCACCACTTATGACTTCCTTCCTAGAGAGTACAGAACTGAGGGTGAGGTGAGGGCTTGAAGGATCCTCACAGTTCTCTGAGTAGGAAAGAGACCTCGTACTGCATGGTGTCCTGTACTGTAAGGAAGGTAAAGGGATGATCTTAAAAGCTGCTTATGACATTGTGCAAGCAATGCAGAGCTCAGTGGCATCTCTTTTCCTCGTCCTTTGTAATTTTGCAGTTGTCCCATCCTGACTTTACTCCTATTCTGTAGGCCAAGGATGAAAATACACAGATTGGAATGAGTGACAAAGAAACATTTGAGAGGGAATTCAAGCCCCAGCGAGATGGGTAAACTTGTTTATGGAACAAGGCCTGAAGACTTCAGTTTCAGAACTGATGTCAAGGTAGAAGGAGAGAGCTGACTCGCAAAGTTGTCCCCATACTTTGGCTCTTCTCTCTGTACCCATCCCCCCTTTAAATAAACACTAGAATGGATTTTTTATGTGATTAAAACTAAACTGGAAAACAAGCAAAACAAACAAAAAAACAAATACAAAAACCCCGAATTTTTAGGTGGAGGCATGCATGCCACAGCATTCCTGTTGAAACCAGAGGACAGTTTGTAGGAGGTGATTCTTCGCTACATTGTGGGTTCTGGGAATCCAGCTCAGGTCACCAGGCATGGCAGCAAGTACCTGTGCCCACCAAGACACCTGTTGGACCAAGACTGGACTTGGTTTACAGAGTTCTACTGATAACATTTAGCTTGATCTAAGGTCCTTTAAGGTAAGTACTAACAAGGAGATCCAGTGTTTAAATGATGCTTTGAATGATCAGTTTTACTAATTTGAATGCTCAGGAGCACTGGTTGGATTGCTAGTGGCAATAATAGAATAATAATAATTTGGTAGATAAATGATGATTGCCCCTTGTCCCAGGATAGTTTCTCACTGCTTCTGAAAAGTCGTGCTCTGTGTCTTGTTCCTGTTTCTTGGAACCTGTGTGTGGAGGTGGTGCCTGGTTTTGTTTTGAGACAGGAACTCCCATGGGTAACCCAGGCTAGTCTCTAACTAGACTTTTTCTTGCCTTAGTTCCTGAGTCTTGGAGAAGGGAGGATCATTTGTGAGTTCCAGGCCAGCCTGGGCTACATAGCAAAATCCCATCTTAACAAGCCCAAATAATTTAAGTTTAGAAAAGAGATGATATTTACAGGAGAAGAGTTAGGAGCAGGCAGAAAGAAAAAAGTACTCCACAAGTCTCTGTTCAATCTTAGTAGTGAATGAAGGCAGAGAAAAACCTATCCCAGAGTTGATAAGTTAGCTTCCATGTAAGCCTATAGCCTAATTGACCCTAAGTGGGTAGCTTAGAACGTTCAAAGCAAGGAGCTGCTTCAACAGTTTTCCGTTAAGTCTCCATGCCTGTCAAAGACAAAAAACAAAAACCTTAAAGTCCAACCCATAAAAAGATAGAAAAATAAGAAATAAGTTTTAGAGTTTTTGTTTTGTTTTTTTAGAAAAAGAACTGTAAAACCATGAGTGAAAGTGACAGAATTGGAACCAGCTCAGTCTGGCGTTAGGGTATAAAGTAGCTGTGTTTGATATTTTTTAAGACAGGACCTGAGTGGTTGTGATGCCCCCTTTAATCCCAGTATTCGAGGCAGAAGCAGGTGGGTCTTGGAGTCTGAGGCCCGAGCCTGGTCTACAGAACAAGTTCCAGGACAGCTGGGCTACACACAGAAACCCTCTCATAAACAACAACCACAAAACCATGAGCAGAAAGATACTTCACATCTACTAAGGTGGCTAAAATAACAAGCTAGATAATATTGAGGGTTGCCAAGGACATGAAGAAACTCAGGCCTATAGACATAGCTGTTGACAGGAATTTAAAATAATGTGACTGCTCTAAAAATTCTTTGGCAGTTCAAGTTTCATGTAGAATGTCATATACTGGAGCAACTTCTTTCTCCAACTGTGAAGAAGTTGAATGTACAGATTATGGTTTATTTCTGCAATATTGTCTAGCCTTTAAAAATGAAGTAGAGGCATGTGCTATGGTATGATTGAGCCTTAAAAACAGTATGTTTAATTATGAGAAGACAGATCCAGCGAATGAAAACATACATATATGTTCACACACACACATATATATGTACATATGCTTGAATTCATATATATGTATGTATTAATTTATATATGTATATATAATTATAGCAAATACACACACATATAAACACAACAGTCGCATTAGAATACAGAGTATAGATTAGTTTTTGCTGGGAGCCTGAGGAAGAAGGCAATGAGGAGTGACTGTTTAGTGCTACAGGGTTTCATTGGGTATAACAAAATAGTTCTGGAATTAGATCTGATCTACCCAATTCTTTGAATATACTAAAATCAATTGAATTGAGTATTTTAAAACAATGAATTTTATCATATAGGTAATACCCCCAAAAGCTTATATGGAACAAGGTAAATAGTTTTTAAAGCAAGATTCTTTTTAAATGTAAGGTAAAATCATTGAGACTCAATCTGTGGTTGACAGCAGAGTAGATATAGCTAAGAGAGAATTAGTGAATTGGAAAAATTAGAATAGTTTTCAGAAAGTTAGTAATGGGGTGGATATATAAAAGAAGTGATAGAAGTTTGTTAAGGGAGAAGGGTCAAATATATGTAGTTGCTTCAGAAAAAGGAAAAAATGTCCTAAATAATGAAAAGATTGCTGCAAAAATTCCAGAAACAACCATGCATAGACTTACTATAAAAAATCTCAAAAGCTATATTTTCTAGAGATGCATGCATGCATGTATTTCTTTTTCTGGACTATTGAGTAAGGAAGCTAAAATGTCTAAGGTGATTAGTAAAAGAAGAGAGGTTGTATTAAAAATTAGTAGAGGAAAAATATATGAAGTAAAAGGGAGAAAAAGAATCCAGCCGTGCCAGGATAAAGCCTCAACATGAGTCAGGCTGCTGAGAATGGGAGGCTGTGGGTGCCAGTCCTAAGTCAGTCACCTGTGTCAACCCCCCATGGCCCTGGGACGGTGCAAGAGGGAGCCAGAAGAGTAAGCCAGAGAACGAAGGTACG
The DNA here is from genome assembly GCF_011762505.2 of Arvicanthis niloticus. Classification (NCBI taxonomy): domain Eukaryota; kingdom Metazoa; phylum Chordata; class Mammalia; order Rodentia; family Muridae; genus Arvicanthis; species Arvicanthis niloticus. Next base: position 41,723,812 of record NC_047660.1, read on the forward strand.
GGCTCTGAAATGCTGTCTTCTGTGTATGGCATGGTTATTGCATGACCACTACACTCCAGAATTCATAGCAGCTGTGGTTGTGCGCACATGACCAAGACAATCAATCCCAGCATGGACAAGGGAAGGGCTCTTGAGGTTCTACCCCAAACTCATGAGCTATTTGCTGTTGGCAGCTCGAGGAGCAGGGAGTGAGTCAATTGTAGTATTTGCCAGTGTTCATATAGGCAGCATGATTGGGGTTAGTAGATTATAAAAAAGAAAACAATCAAGAGGACCTGAAGGGGGGAGGGGCAGTGTTGGGGAACTGGGGGAGTGGGAGAGGTGTTAGGGGTGTATATGATCAAGATACTTTTTGTGTTTATGTATGGAATTGTCAAGGAATTACTAAAAATAAGAATTTAAATTACATACCCCTCAAAAATAAACAAGATGCTAGATCTAAATCTCAAATTCCTGGTTCCTCACAGTTGTTCCTGGGAGTCTGCCTCAATAAACTTCCTTCACAACATTTTTTTTTTTTTTTTTTTTTTTTTTCAGGAAAATCCAGTTTATGAAAGAGTAAATATTAGTCAAAGCACTTTAGAAGATAATTGGAATGACTTAAGTTGGACTGTATATACCCTGTGATATACAGTATTGTTACATATTAACTCCAAAGAAAAGCGACTCTGTGTGTGTGTATGGGGTATATAAAAAACATATCATAGAATTGTTCTCAACAGGAAAACAGAATATTTATCAATAGACTAAAGATGATACACTGTTGTCCTTTTGTACTAGTTGAGAGTTCTGCATTGGAGAACCAACTGGGGATCCAAGATACTTGTGGAAAAGTGGCATCTGCAGCTAACATGCAGAATTCTATTTTCCTAAACAATGCTATTGAATAATTATTTAAAGGGTATTATAAGTAATCTAGAAGAGATTTAAAGTGTACAGGAGGATACACAAATGTTATATACAATTATGACACTTATTAAAAGAATTTACACATCTTATGATGCTGGTGTCCACAGGGAAACCTAAAGCCAATCAGAGATGTGGAGGGATGATTGTACTCATGTAATGGAATTTAAAATAGAAAAAGTGTTACAGCTATATGCATCATTCAACAGCTATATGCATCAATCAGGAATCACTGTAAAAAATACATAGCAAAAACATCATAGAAAGGTATTAAAAACATATATAAGAATCAAACCAGATAAAACCAAACATGATGGTAAGTAGATACGCATAGCTTGATATTTGTGTGTATGTGTGTATATACACACACACATATATATATATACATACATGACATATATATGACATATATATACATGACATGACATATATATACATGACATATATATATATACATATATATACATGACATGACATATATATACATGACATATATATATACATATATATACATACATATATACATATATATGTATATGAGAGCTATGTTGGTATGTTACTATATGAATGTTGGAGAAGATTAATACAGAATCCAGGGTAACTTCCTGTATAGGTGAGAGAAGGGAGGGATATACAGCACAGGTATCTAAAACAGCAGTAATGAATTATGAAGGGTGTGTTCCTGGAGAGTTCTTTTCAAATTGTATTTTTAAAAAACTTTAATATTTTCAATGTGTTTGTGTTAATTTTTGTGACCTTCATGCATACAATGTATTTTGAGCATACTGCAGCCACACTCCTCTTCACCTCTCCAGCATCCACATGACACCTTTTATTTCCTCTGCCAACTTAAAAAACAGAAAAAACAAAACAACAACCCATCAGGTCCAGTTTGTGCTGTTCATAAATGCATGTGTATAAGGGCATCCAGTGGTGTATGGCCAACCTACCAAGGACTTACCCTTAAAGATCAAGTACTTTTTCTTAGGAGCCATCATCTCTCACGAGCCCTTGCCCCATTGATGGAATGGTGACTGGCTTGTCTTTTAAAGCCAACTACAGCCTCTTTGAGTTTGTAAATCCAGTGGTCCTGTCATGGCTAGAAGACACTTCACCCTAACCAGGGGCTCTTAGAATTTTCCCATCCCCTTTTCTCTATATTCCCTGAGCCATGGGATGTCACAATAGATGACCAAGTGCTCCAGAAACATTTTTCACAATTTGACCACTTTGGAGTTTCTGTATTAACTGCTTTCTGTCCACTACAGTGGTTAAAAAGTTTCTCTGATGAGGACCAAGAGCTGCACTATCTGTGGATGTTGTAGTGTGTCTGTTACTGTGATGAAGCAGCATGATCAAAAGCAAGTTGAGGAGGAAAGGGTTTATTTGCCTTATGCTTCTACATCACTGTTAATCACTGTAGCAAGTCAGGACAGGAGCACAAACAGGGCAGGAACCTGGAGGCAGTAGCTGATCAGAGGCCATGGAGGGGTGCTGCTGTTTTGCTCCCATGGCTTGCTCAGCCTGCCTTCTTACAGAAAAAGACCACTTGCCTGAGGATAGTACTACCCACAATGGGTTAGGCTCTTTCCTGTTGATAACTAATTTTAAAAAATGCCTTACATTGGATCTTATGGAGACATTTTCTCAATTGAAGCTTTTCCCCCTCTCTGATGACTTTAGCTTGTGTCAAGTTGACATCAAGCTAGCCAGTGCAGAGGGCAATTTGACACTATGTCCATTTAGGAAAATAACATTGGGTTTACCACTGGGATCTGTGAGCTCCCCAGCCGTGGCCTCTTGGCTAGATTTACAGTATGAAGCATACATTTCCTTCCATGGAGCTGGCTATAAATCTACTCCGTGATTTGTTTATCTCTATAACAGTCATACCACTAATACACCCACAGTAGTGTCCTGTCAGGCTAGTCTTCATTCAGCTCACTGGGTTCCCAGGTAGGTGGGACTGTTAATGACTTTTCTTCCCAGGTAACCTTTATAAAATGTTCCTGATACTATTAAAGCTAGAAGGCAGGGAGGGAGGAAGCCTCTGGGTCGGTAGCAGCTTGGTTTCTGCATGTTCTATGATGCATGATGTTTTCGGCAAAAGGCTCTTACCATCAAGTTCTGGTGGGCAACCAAGAACAGTACCAGTTGCTTGTGATGTTTTAAGGGTCTCCAGGGAAGTATCCCACATCTGGCTCAAATATGAAAATTAAGAGATGTTAAGGAGATTTGTGTAAAAAAGTAATGGTTATGTTAGATAGCTTCTGAAATTCTTTTGTTAAAACAAGGAAAGCTGAGAAGGTTTAACCCCAACTAAAAACGATTAAAAACAATATCTCTATACTTCCTAAATTATCTCCTCATACATGTACACATTCTGGCTGCTAGTCCTCTCCTGCAGGCTGAGAAGTCACCTCTACTGTAATGCCTAGGTCCTATTATTATTTTGGATTCCTGTGTCTACCTGATAAAAGAGATCTGAACTCCAAACCTGGGCCAGCTGTTAGGTTGGAAGGAACAAACGCTTGTAGTCCTGTAAAGATGATGAGTTGGAGGAAGAGGTGGTGGGGCAGGGTAGTGTCTTAGGGTCATCATAGCTCTGATGAAACACCATGACTATAGCCATTTAGAGAGGAAAGTGTTTTATTTGCCTTACATTTCCATATTGCTGTTCATCCTGAAGAAAGTCAGTCAGTATAGGAACTGAAACAGGGCAGGGACCTGGAGGCAGGAGCTGATGCAGAGACCATGGAGGAATGCTGCTTACTGGCTTGCTCCCCATGGCTTGCTGGAACCTAGGACCACCAGCCCAGGGATGGCCCCATCCATGATGAACTAGGCCCTTCTCCATCCATCGCTAATTAAGAAAATGCCATATAGGCTTGCCCACAGCCTGATCTTATACAAGTGTTTTTAAAAATGAGATTCCTTCTGCTCAGGTGACTTTAGCTTGTGTCAAATTGGCATAGAAGTAGCCAGCACAAGAAAGGACTGGAGGAGGCTTATCCAGAAGGGAAGTAATGACAGGAAGGGAAAGCTGTCTTTGTCAGGGACGAGAAGGCAAAACTGCATCCTGGCCACTGTGGTCTTGGGACATGAGTAGCTGTGCTGATTGATGGCCAAGGCTAGCTTGTGAGACTCGGAACTCAGAGGATGGAGCTCTGGGTAGCCGGCCACAGTGGTATTTTGACAGTCTGCTCTCAACAGTGGTTCCCAGCTGCCTCCAGCCAGGCTGGACTGGTCGCAGAGCTAACAGCACTTGATGGCTGCTGTGTGGACACACTGCCTTCCCACAAATACTCTGGAGCTTGTCCTTCACGGTTCACTCAAGGTAGTACTTGTGACCAACTTGGGAGCACATAGTGTCTCAGGGTAATAAGAGGGAGCCTTTGGAACAGGGCAAACCAAACCATGCCGCAGCCTGGATGCTAATTGTGCTCCTGAAGCTGCAGTGTCCCTGTGTGCCTCAGGGTGGTACAGCAGCACAGCCTATGGCTTCCAATACACAGATGCTCCCTCGCCAGAGTGAGCTTCCTTGGTCGCCTGTATTTGTTTCAAACCGGCTGGTTCCTAATTTAGCCTGTATTTTCAGGTCTTCTCTTGCTGGTGTATTTCAATCCCCAGTCAGAATTGGAACGTTCTCTTCTTAAATTACTAAAAGAAAACCCCTCTCTGCCCAAATTCAGCTTCAATTTCAGGGTAGAGCTGCTGCTTTTGTCCCTAAAACTTACCTGAGCAGCACCACCCGGTGTGGGCCAGGCATACTGCAGAGGGGAAGTCGGAGGTGCCCTGTGCATGGTCCGGTGAGTTCAGATAGGGCGCACCCTGCACGTTGCACCCTAGAGTCTGTCTTCTCTGAAGGGAACACACTCGGTTTCATGGGCTAGAGTGCCTTCTCTAATAGGTTTTGGTTTTATGACTTTGCTTTTGAAAGGACCAGGTGATAGTCTTCATTCTCGGTTGCAATAAAGGAGCACTGAAAGGTAGATGTCTGTGTGTGAACAAACCCGTAAATTGTCTCATAGCTTTTACAGCCTTACATGAGTTATGCTCTGGCCTCTACAATACTGATCTTTTTTTTTTTTTCTTAATTACACTTCCTTTTGGTTCTTGCTTCATTATTTCGTTGGATTGGCAGCTTTGTTCTGCGAAAGCTGATCCATTCTTCATGTGCTTCCAATGCAATAAAAGGATTCATCATACATTCATAACAAGGAGGATCTGCTTACTATTGCCCTCTGTCCTATTTCATCTTACCCTGTGCTTGTAAATGTGTTACAGGATTGATACATGCTGGCATCCAGACGATATTAAATTTTGTTTGACTGGCCAGTAGCATGCAGGAGGGGGAAAATGTATACTGGGATATAGTTAAAACTTCATGAAAGTGATTATTACTTAAAGCAGGGAGCCTTTGTTCTTTCTAGCCAAGCTGAAGAGAATAAGGCGGTAACTATCCATGTAGCCCCAGGGATTCCCCCATTTCAATTCTTGATTTTATCATTTATATTTTTATTATTTTATTACATTTTTAAAAATTGTGTGTGTAGAAGTATGTGGAGGTCAAAGGACGACTTGCAATAATCATTCCCTCATCCCATGTGGGACCTGGGGATTGAACTCAGGCTCGAGCTCGGGTAACTGGAGCAAGGGTGAAAATGGAATCTTGGAGTGTCTGGAGAGGGAGCTCCTCCCATCCCTCCCCCGCTCCCTGAAAGCACAGTAAGACCTGTGTTAGGTTTCTAACCTTCAAAACTTCGAAAGAACAAGAGCTGCTTATTAAGGCACCAAGGTTGTGTGATTTATTAGGATAGCTGGTTCAACATGGTTCAAAACTAGCCATGTGAGTGTGATTGCTGACTGCCTGAAGTATAACCAGCCCAAACCGAGAAGTGCTGTAAATATCAAACGCAGATAGACTCCAAAGCTTTAGTGTGAAGAAAGTAAAAAAGAAAAGGAGCTTCTTTAATAATTTATTCATATTGAAAGATCACTATTTTGAGTTGGTTGTTTAGATGAAATAAGACACATTAATTTTGTTTCATTAAAAAACATATTTAAAAATATGACTGCTAAAACTTTACAGGGTAGCTATGGCTTGCATTCCTGGCTCAAACATTACTTCTATTGGGCAGAGCAGTAATGCCAAGTCCCTGAGAGATAAGAGGCAGGTCTCCTGTGTCCTCTTGTCCTGGAGCATAGGAGAAGTCTTTGAACCCTCACCAGACAACAGAATATCTGGCACATGCTCGTATATTATTAGTAGGTCTAAGGTCATGCATTATCAGTGTTGCTGAGCCTGGAAAGTCCTTTGTCAGGTCAAAAGCTGGTAATTTCATTTGGACACAGTTGTCCCTGAAGGATGGAGAAACCATAGTCTAGTAGAATATCGGATGCAGCAACTGAGTTTTTTTTCCTTTTTGACCAGCACTTGTGGTTCCATCTTTCCCCTCAAGGATGGGGTCATTTACCATTTCCAGAAAAGAAAAAAATGTCAAAAAGAAAAACTAGAAGACAGCCTTTTTAGTTTTAGCCCAAATATCACGAATAGCCTCTATTTTACGTCTGTGACAGTCTCTCAGCAGGTACAAAGAAAAATGTCTCAAGTTCACAATTAGGAGACTTCGTCTCTGAAGTTCTGATTCTCTGATTTGTTCTGTGACCAATTTTGCATCCCTTAATCCTGTTATCACAGCTGCTAATGTTTACATTTGTTGGAGCCTAGAGCTGGGCTGGTTAATTAGTTTTAGTTAATGATTTTCTACTTAGAAATATTTTTTAAATACCAGAAATACCTTGCTTCAGTAACGAGTTTGAAGCACGGGTTTGTGAATGTCATCAGTTGATTCCTGACAGCCCTGACATGGATGTGAGAAATCTCTAGTGGTTCTATGGGTCTCCTAGCTCCAAGATACACTATTTGAAATATATCTACTGTAGTAATATATAGCTAAAGGTTGCTTTCTTCCCCTTCCTGTATGAGGTCATTGCTTAACTCAAATGAACTTTGTGCCATTAAAAAATGGGGAAGTCCAGTTTATTCCATTGCCATTTGAGTCTGCTTTGAGGTATTGTGGACGGAAATGTCCTGGTTACTGGGTTGGGATGATTCATGGAGTGGAACAGTCTGGAACCAAACTTTATCTTGTCTTCATCTTTATTTTCTTTGCTATATGGAAACTTATCATTTGAGGTCAGCAATATGGATTTTGGCTGAATTTCTTCAATAATTTTTTTTTCTGTCTCTTCACCTCAGACCAAAAATATTCAAACATAGACTACTTTCCAATCTCAAACCTGCTCACAACCCCTCTAAAAGGCTGCTAACCTCTTAGAAATGACAGTAAATGCTTTCTGTTGGTTAGGCTGCAGAGTCCTTGGTTGGGGTGTTACGATGTAAACCCAGAAGCAAGAGAGAGAATTAGGAATAAAAACATTGCCAGTGGATATGAATACAGTGCATGCACATGTACACGTGCACGAATACACACACACACACACACACACACACACACACACACACACCACAGGCTGAGCTCATTTGTTTAGTTCCCAGGCTGGAACACTGGATGGGGGAACCAATGAGAAGATATTGGTAGCCTAATTATTTTTAATTAAATTGTTTCATTTTCATTTTTGAGACAATATCTAATTCTGTAGTTTAGACTTCCCCAGTACTCACTAGCTCAAGTGGGCCTTGAACTCAGGGCAGTCCTCCCTCTTCAGCCTCCTAGATGCTGAGATTACAGGCTTGAACCATCATGCCTAGTGATAGCCTAGGTTTTGAAGACACAGTGTCTTTGTGTTTAGAGCCTGTGCTCAAAGTGTGACCTTTGACAGGTAGTAAGGCTAGTGTGATAGTTTGAAGGGGATGTCCTTCATAATCTCAAACATGTAAATACTTGGCCTCTAGTTGATGGGAGCTATTTGGGTGAATTTTGGAGGTGTGGCCTTGCTGAAGGAAGTACTGGGGGCGTGGGCCTCGAGGTCTCAGAGGCTCCCGCCATTCTCAGTGCTCGCTGGTCCTTTGCGCTTGTGGTTCAGGAAGTGACTTCTCACTCAGCTTGATGCTCCAGCTCCTAAGCCTGTTTGCTACTCCTCCTCCCTGTATGATGGTGATGGATCCTTATCCCTCTGGGACCATAAGCCCAAATGAACTCTTCTATAGATTGGGTTGTTCGTGATGGGGGGTAGCGATGCCACTGGTGGTCCTGTGTTCTGTAAGAAAACTGTCTGAGTGAGTTATGGGGAGCAAGTCAGTAAGCCGCACCCCTCCATGGCCTATACATCAGCTCCTGCCTCCAGGTTCCTGCCCTGTGTGAGTTCCTGCCCTCACTGCTTTTGGTAATGAACCTATTATATGGAACTGTTATATGGAACCTATTATATGGAAATAAACTCTTTCCTCCCAGGTTGCTTTGGTCATGTTTTTCCATCACAGCAAGAGTAACCCTCCGACAATTCTCTTCAAATAAACTCTTTTACTGGTCTTACAAGACTTCTCTTTAATATCGAAAAACCATCTCTTTAGCTCAAATTATATTCTAATTGATCGGATATAAAATAAATATCTTAAGGCTTTTGGGAATGCCATTAGACCAAGCACATCTATACTCAGTGGAATCAGACTTTGAAGATGTGCATGCTGCCTCTGCTCTGTCACTCCCTTTTCTGGCGAATGAATGGCTTTTGTCGCTGTAGCATGGTGTTCCATTTGAAAGATGCTGGAAAGCAAGGCCATTTACTCTTTTTTGATTTTTTTCTTTGCGGGCTTGCAGAGCTGGCAGGGGTGGGATGGCGTGGAGGGTGGTCCACCGGGCAGTCTGTAGCTATCATCACTGTTCAGAGTTTATTCTCTGCTGGTGTGATGTGTCCTAGGGATTGTTGAAAGAGAAGGAAACATGGCATGTGTTGAATAGCATGGGACAATCCCACAGTGTTTTCAGGGAGGCTCAACGTAAAGAATAATATTTATTGCCCAAGGAAGGAAAAGGAAGCTAGCTTTGTCTCTGGGGCTCCTGGCCCTCTAAGGTAGAGGGAAGTAGGTAGATTTCTTATTGACCAGTTTCTTCTACAGTTGAGCAAGTGCATCTTGTAGCCCTTTAAAAGACTATGCATGCAATTTGCAGTGGGACCTCCTGATTAGCTCTTCCTCCCTCGGGATTGTTGAGTGCCATACATGGCATACTGACTTATAGCCTCTAGTGGTGGGATATTGGGAATCTCTATCTACTTCACTGATTTTTTAATTGCAGAGAGACTTTAGGTTTACAGAGAAGTTGCACAGAGAGCACAGAGCATATTTCCATATGCCCCCACATGGGGTTTTCTTCACTAGGATGCTAAGATATGTATGGTGCTGTACTGCATTTGGGTGGCTATGAAACACATTTACAGAGGGAAGATTTATTTCAGCTCATGGTTTCAGGAGATTTTACTCCATTGGCTGAGAGAGTGTCCTTACTAGCTGAACTCTCTCACCAGCCCTCAGCTTCATTTTTAACCCATACATAAACCACAAACATTGTATATAATAACAAGGCACTATGGAGTGTTTCAATATAGATGTATTGTGAAAAATCTTAATCAGGGTATCTATATCTGCATCCTCAAATATCTATCATTTTTTTAATGGTGAAAACAGTTAAAGTCCTTTCTTCAAGCTTTTCGACATACAGTGCAAACTGTAATCTGACGACACTGCCCCATGCTACAGCCCAGCACAGCTTCTCATTCTCTTATCCTTGGTGAAGCTTAACTCCAGATGCTAGCAGTCACTGATTAATTTCAAATTTGAGAACAACTTATAGGTTCTACACATGAGTGAGATCATGTGATATTTGGCTTTCTGTAGCTGGCTTACTTCTTTTAACATTTGTGGTCTACGATTCTGTGCCTGTCATAGTAAGTGACAGGATTTCTGTTGGGCTATGGCGTGAGGGTTGGCGTGGGTTCTGTTGGGCTGAGTTATGGGTCCCGCACGTCTGCTGCCCCAAGGGGCTGGGGCCGTGGCTCGGGGGGTGGGGGGGCAGAAGTGCAGGAAGTTGATTGAGTTCACTCCATGCTGCGCCGGGCAGATGCTATGCTGTGAGAAGCTGCAGGACTCTGCTCCAGGGGTGGGGAGAACACAGTCTGGAGCCCCACAGGGGCCAGAGCTCTTGGGTTGGGGATCCCCGGGCCAGGAGGTGGCTGGTGACCAACTGGTCTCAAGCCCTTGGGCTCTCAGGCGCCGCTGAGAGGCCAAGGAAGGACCTAGATGGGAGGGGACACACGAGTTGTATTGACTCACAGACAAAGGGGTGAGGGGGAGAAGATGAGCTCCGGGGGGTCCCTTGGGAATGAGACTCTTGGGTGACTTGCTTGGCTGGGTTGAGGCTGGCTTGGCTAGCTCATTTGAGTTGGTAGCCTCCATGGCTTGAATGTAGAGAGGTCCTTGGCTGGAGATTAGACAGTGGCTTGGTAGTTGAAGACCTTCTCCACAGTTCCCCTCGGTGGGCCCCAAAGATGAGAAATACTTCATGATCTTAAAATCTTTATTGTCATGGCAAAATATGGATGAAGCTATAACCTGAATTCTCAGGGTGGGCCTGAGGTTAAATACCTTTTGCAAGGAGGAGGGTCTGGGAAGGAATGCTTAATTGGCTACACCCTCTGGCCTTTAGGTATCTCATGAATATGGAGATGTCTTGAGGCTCTGTGGCCTATAGTCATGCCCTCTACCTGTGCTTTGTGAATGATAGCCACAAACCTCTCTTTGGGAGGGGCTGTAGAGGGCTGTGGCTATGTGAAAGCAACCAGGGGTCCCAGGAGCAAAGCCGAACTCCTACCCTCCTTGAGGGTCTCTGGGGTTCGAAGCCAGCTTGACCGGGTACCCAGCTGCCTCTCACAACCCATCACCCCACAGATTTCAATCTCTCTCTCTTTTTTGGTTTATGCTATTCTCTCTCTCTCTCTCTCTCTCTCTCTCTCTCTCTCTCTCTGTGTGTGTGTGTGTGTGTGTGTGTGACACCTTCATTTTCTTTATTCATCCATCACTGGATGGCAGTTTAGGTTGTCTGCATATCTCAGCTCTTGCTGAGGGCACTGCATAGACTCAGAAGTACAGGCATCTCTTCAACATGCAGATTTCTTGTGCTTGAGGTATGTATGCTATAGTGAGATTCCTGAATCATAGTTCTTGATTGATTGGCTGGTTGATTGATTGAGGCGTTTCCATGCTGTTTACAACAATGCCCATGAACTTAATTCCCACAAGCTCTATCGAGAGGGTTCCTTTCCTCTCCAGCCTCTGGCAGTAACATCTCACTGTGGGGTTTGTTTATGTCTTCCTGATGACTCACGGTATTGAACATGCTGTCATAACTGTTACAACCATTTTATATGTTTTCTTTCTGAAAAATGTCTAGTTAAGACTTACCCATTTAAAAACTGGTTTAATGTTTTTGTGGTCATTGAGCCTTTTGAGTTTCTTGTGTATTCTTGATTTGTCAGCTGTAGTTTGTAAAATTTTTGGCTCATTGTGTGTGCTGTCTCTTCACTCTGGTGATTGCTTCCCTCCAAACAGATTTCCAGTTTGGCATACTTGTGTGTTGCTGCATTCACTATCCATGCTTCTAGGCAGTGGTTTTCAACCTTCCAAATACTGTGAATCTTTAATACAGCTCCTCATGCTGTGGCGACCCCCAACCTTAAAGTTATTTAATCGCCACTTTATAACTGTAATTTTGCTTCTGTTATGAATCACAATGTAAATATCTGTGTTTCCTGAAAGGTCGTAGGTGACCCCTGAAATAGGGTTGTTTGACCCCCAAAGGGGTCATGACTCACAGGTTGAGAACCACTGCTTTAAGGGGTCTTGCTCAAAACCTTCTTTTCTGTTTCAGTGTCCTGGGGCATTTTAAAATATTTTCTTCTAACAGTTTCATGTCTTTTGGGCTTACAAGCACATCTTTAATCTGTTTGAGCTGATTTCTGTACCTGGTGTCTGTGTGTGTGTGTGTGTGTGTGTGTGTGTGCACGAGAGAGAGAGAGAGAGAGAGAGAGAGAGAGATCTGGTTATATTCATTTGTGTGCTTATCCTAATTTTTCTAGCAAAGTTTACTGAGAGGTTTCCTGCTTCACAGTGTGCTCTCTGCGCGGTTGTTAAAGTCTGTTGGCTGACGATGTCTACAGTGACTTCTAGATTCTCTATTCTGATGTTTCTTTGTCACCTCATTCATGTTTAGGGGCATGTCTGGCTCACCCTGCCACAAGACACTCCAGAAATACACATTTCAACAAACCTTATCATGAGCTAAAATTCATGGTCACTTTCAATTAATACAGCCTGAAAATTTCCAAATGCTCTGCATTTGCTAGTGACAAGAATTATTATTAATTTTATTTTATAGACGAATTTACATGTTTCTGGAAATTCTCAGTTTACTTAGTATTCCAGTTCTTTTTCTGTTTCTGTGACAAAACATAGACCAAAAGCAACTTGGTGAGGAAAGGGTCTAGTTGATGATGACTACTACTAATTATCTTTCTCCTTCTCCTTCTCCTTCTCCTTCTCCTTCTCCTTCTCCTTCTCCTTCTCCTTCTCCTTCTCCTTCTCCTTCTCCTTCTCCTTCTCCTTCTCCTTCTCCTTCTCCTCCTCCTCCTCCTCCTCCGCCTCCTCCTCCTCCTCCTCCTCCTCCTCCTACTTCCTTCTCCTTCCTTCTTCTTCTTCCTCCTCCTTCCTTTTCCTCCTCCTCTTCTTTTTCCTCCTTCTCCTCTTCCTCTTCCTCCTCCTCATTTACCTTTATCATTATTGTTGTTGTTATTTTGGCTTTTTGAGACAGGGTTTCTCTGTGTTGTCCTAGCTGTCTTGGAACTTGCTTTATAAACCAGGTTGGCCCCAAACTTAGAGATCCACTTGCCTCTGCCTTCCAAGTTCTGGGACTAACGGTGTGTGACATCTTTATTTGACTTCTATTTCCAGGTCATAATCTACCCTTGAGAGAATTTAGGGCAGGAACTGGAGGCAGGAACCATGGGTGGGAGAATATTGCTCACTCTGTGCCTCAATTTCTGGCTTTATACACCTCAGAACCACAGTGACCTGGGCCATCCAATAGCAGTTGATTATCAAGACAATCCCAAGCAGACATGCCTACAAATCAATCTGATTGAGGCAGGTTCTCAGCAGAAACTTTCCTTTCAGGTTTCTAGGCTGTGTCAAGATGAGAATTAAAACTAGTCAGTATACTTGATCATATCTACCAAGAGGCAGGTGTTCAAGTCTAGTTAGATCATTATGAAGCTCAATAGATCTATTATATAACATGATGTCTAGACAGCAATGCACCGACCAATAAAAATATGGGATCGAATGCATATGTTAATTAGCTGACTCAGGCATTTCACTTAAGTAAATATTTTAAAACATCATGTTCTATACCATATATTATATATATTAAAAATTATATATATTATATATATAATTTTTTATCAATTAAAAATTTAAATGTGTGTGTGTGTGTGTGTGTGTGTGTGTGTGTGTGTGTGTGTGTGTGTGTGTGTGTGTGTGTACCATGGAGCACATGTGGAGACTGATGGTCAGAGGACAACTTTGTGTAGTGGGCTCTCTTCTTCCACTTTTATGTGGTTTCTGGGGATTGAACTCAGGTTCTCAGGCTGGCATGGCAGGTGCTTTACATGATGAACAATCTTTCAGACCCCAAGTACTGGTTTTAAAATATTGTTTTAAGAAGAGAGGGAATGAGGACTTACAAGAATCATCAGGGAATGGTTTTCTAGGCACCCAGGGCTGTGGTTACAGATGCATCACTGAAGTGGAAGTAGACAGTGGTTATTTTGTGCTAATCCAGCTCCTTTCATAGCAGACACTCGATCATAGAAGCTGTGCCCTAGGTCGTTCTAATGACTTCTTTCACCAAGAAAAGACTTGGCTATAACAAGGTAATGGTTAGTTGTGGAGTGGGGTTGGGGATTGATCATGCAGCAAGAACTAGATAGATAAGGGGGAAGGCCAGGTTGTAGGAGTGTCTAGGTTATAATATGAGACTCTGTGTTTGCATAGGGAGTTGAGTGTATATGTGTCTGTGTCTTTGTGTCCATGGAGATTTGAACATAGATGATGTCTACCTGACACCTACCTAAATAAGAATGACGACTGAGACAATAGCACATGCATGTAAAAGTAACTTTTATTCTCCTGAGGTAACTGTCATCTTTGAGGCTTACTGCCTCTGTCTGCTAACCTGGGCCTAGGCCTGGAAACTTCTAGCCTCCATACAATCTAATCTAGGCCTAGAATGTTTTCATTCTGAGACTTGCTGTTGAATAAGCTCAATCTTTCTAGTTCTTTCTGAACTCTAGCTGGCAGATTCAACTCAGGTGTTCTGGCTCAAAGCTGACTGATTCAACTGGCTTCTCCCAGTGTCTCCCGAATTGCTCTCCTTGGTGTCACACTAACTTTGGCAATATGTTCTAATCTTCTAGTTCCTTCTCATTCTCTGGCTCATTCTGTTTTCACCAGTGTCTAGCTTGTTCTCTCTTCAACCTGTTTCTGTAAAACTCTCCTGGTAAAACTGCCTCCTCTTTCCCCTTTCTCTCCACATTGCCCTCTCTTAGGTAGCCCCTCTTCTCTCTGAGTTCTCTTGAGAGTTGGGCAGATCCTGTTCTGTCAAATCTTTTTCTGATTCATCACCTTTTCTGCCAGTCAATTAGACAGAACTTTCAAACATGGGTGCTTCCTTCTACAAAGTAACTTTATCTTCAATGTTTGGGATTAAAGGTGTGTACTAAGGGCATGTCTATATTGCAGCCAGAGGGATTAAATGTGTGTGCCAAGGGCTGAGTCACATCCACAACTAGAAGCAGGCTTTTTTTTTTCAGTAAATAACACAATCTCAGGGTTCACAGTGTGATCAAATACCCTGCAACATATGCATGCTGTCTGCGTTGACAGTGACTCATGAAGGTACACTCGGAAGCCATTTTGAACACTAGCTGATCACTTTAGATGGTATTGAAAATGCACAGCACACCCCACGGCATGAAGGAAATAGTTATTGCTTATCTTGGCTTTTCCTTGTTGGTTCCATGTTCGCCTTGGCTCCTCTGCCGTAGCCCAACAGCTGTTCACCTTTGAGAATTCGTCTGGCAGTGTTCCAACCAAGTGCACAACACTTTGCTTTTCAGACCTTCTTAAACGGCTGCCCTTGTGGCCCAGTCTCAGCTGCTGTTTATGGTCATGGGACTCCCAGGTCAGGTCATTGGCTTGATTAGTCTGTCTCTTTCCCACCACGTCCACTCCTCCAGCTTCACATACTCTCTCCGACTCCTCCAGAGGAAATGTAAGAACTTTCAACATGTCAACAGCAGCTGGCCTCTAGGTATGGTTCTTGGCACACTCTCTGGTAATCTGGAAGCCTGGGTCCTCTTAGCATGGCGGTGGGAATTCTTATTTTTGTCAGGGGCTAGGGTGCTGAAGTGACTCATTGGGCTTTTCCACAGCTGCCAATGGGCTTGAATTTATGGCAGAGATTCCTATGAAATGTGATTTTTGTCTTTTTTTTTTCCATTTGAGGCAAGAGTATAGATGGGTTGGACTTTTAATTTCCTTGCTGCCACCTGGGAAGGATTTGTCATTTTGTTCCTGAAGAGAAAAGAACCACATCTGACATAATCTGGTTGAAAACTCCCTGGACCCCGCCAGAGCAGTTGTGTCAGTCCTTGTGATCGTCGGTCTGCATGGAACCTTCATGAGAACGCTATGGTTTCCACATAAGCGACCTCACCCTCCATCTTCATAAAGCTTCTAACGGTGTAGAGCAATAATTGGACTGGAAGCCTTGCTGGGTAAATAAAACAAAGCAACCAAACTTTAAGGGAGCTGCTGTGGGAAAATGGACGGAGACTTGAAAGAGATCTTTGCTCCTCTGAATTTGAACAAAGCGCTAGGCGGAGCCAGCAGCCCAACCTCCAGGATTAGTACAGGACCTGGAGCTGTACCCTCTCTTGCCTCTCCTGGGTGGCTTTTGTGGCCTCACTACTCAGTTTACATTTTCCTTTGCCAGTTCCTCTGCAGGCCTCCTCCCCTGCTCCCCCACTGAGGAGGTACTTTCCTGTCCCTTTCCCAAGGGGCTCTAGGCTTCTGGCCAGCCAGCTCTGACCTTGTAGTTACCTTTATTCTCTTCCTCTGGGAGGCTCAGTGTGATTGGATCATAACCCCTCATCCATTTCTTCTACCCAAATTTACAGAGGACTTGTGGGATGCTCCTTCATGGCCTGCAGGTTTTAATCTCCAGGAAATTCTGGCTCACACCTTCACACATGATCAGGCTCTAGAGCCTTCCTTGCAGTGGTTGTAAGCACCTAAATGTCAGCTAGCCCTTTCCCAGAAGGGTCTCTGTTCCTTGAAGGTTAGTTGGAAACGCCCAGGGGCCACAGGATGGGGTGGGGACTCCTTCCAGGGCCCTTAAGTGATCCATTTGGATGTGATAAGCTTGCCAGCCTTCCCAGAGTCCCTCTCTTCTGACCCTCTCCCACTTCCTCCTTCTCTCTCTGTCCTAGGTTCTACCCATGCAGCAATAACAACTCTTATCTAAGGACAGACACACTGTGTTGATTCCAGATCCTTAATGTGCTGCAAAGCCATGGTCCCCAAACCCATCTCCATACTTGCTTCCTAACCCAAGCCCCACAAAACATTACAAAACACAACCCCCACTCTTGCTAATAACAAAAGTTACATGCTGATTATGTAGTTATCTTCCCACCCTAAACAACATCTATGTTAAAGGTGAGGCTATAGACAAACTCACCTTTTGTTATTACCAGTTTTCCTGGAGCTCTGGGATGCCTAGTCTGCCTAGTTTTGGAGGCTCATAGCATGACACAGACCTCGCCACGTCAGAAAATACATGCTCTCATCATCTTTTGTTTTCATAAAAAAACATGTCCTTTCAGCAGCAGACAGCTTTTTGTGTGAGGAGTGTGTGCTTCTGTCTCATACACTGACATTAGCAAAGACCACCAACTCTTCAAGCTCAATCAGGCTGCTCACACCAACAACCCAAGCCCACCCAGCCAGTCAGCTCATAAGCACCATCTCCATCCATCCCAGGCTCTCTCCGTGGTGGCTTACGTGCACTGTCACATTCCTTCTAGCAGGTTATTAGGCGGTAGTTGAGACACAGTGAGTGCTACACAGGGTAAGTGTGGTGATCTAAATAATAAAACATTGCTCTTCCTTTTCCGAGACCCACATTGCAAGACAGATGATTGTTGTTGTTGTTGTTGTTGTTGTTGTTGTTGTTGTTGTTGTTGTTGTTGTTGTTCTTCTTCTTCTTCTTCTTCTTCTTCTTCTTCTTCTTCTTCTTCTTCTTCTCCTTCTCCTTCTCCTTCTCCTTCTCCTTCTCCTTCTCCTTCTCCTTCTCCTTCTCCTTCTCCTTCTCCTTCTTCTTCCTCTTCTTCCTCCTTTCCTCCTCCTCTTCTTCAAGTAAAAATCACTTTATTATAAAGAACTTTCAAAAAAAATCATATAGCAAGATTAACATAGTCACCAAATAAGCTCAGTGAACTTTATATCCCTTGAGCAGCCATTCTGAAGTCCTGGAGAGTTAGTTATTTTAGCGTCGACATTTTCAGCATTGATTATATCTGATGTACATATCCAACATACACACAAACACACACATACACAAACACACACACTCTCATAATTCACATTCACATACACTCTCACACACATTCATACATATGCACACACATAGACATATGCATACATATTCTCATACATTCATATTATACACACTCACACACAAATACACACATAGAATCAATCAATGACAGAGTTAAAGCTAGAAAAACAGCTGTATCCTCTTCTGTGACTCATGTGTCCTATGTCTGCACATCTTGTTACTATATAACCTACTGTGCCTACACTTACATTTGTACACACACACACACACACACACACACACACACACACACAACTGGCTATGTCTCTATTGCTGTGAAGAGACCAAGGCAAGTTATAAAAGAAGGCATTTGATTGGGGGCTTGCTTACAGTTTCAGAGGGTGTGTCCATGACTGTCATGGTGGGGAGCATAGCAGCAGGCAGGCATGGTACTGGAGCAATGGCTCTGAATTTATATTTGATCCACAACCATGAGGCAGAGAGTAAGACTGAGCCTGACATGGGCTTTTAAAAGCCCAAAGCCTACCTCAGTGACACACCTCCTTCAACAAGACCACACCTCCTAATTCTTCCCCCATACAGTTCTGTCAACTGGGGACCATTTAAACATATGAGCCTTCCAGGGTCATTTCTCAGTCAAACCACCACAGGCTGTGATCTGCATATGAGGGAAAACATATGGTTTTTATCTCCTGAGGTTGTATCACCCCACTTAATATTCTATATTCTAAGTCCATTCATTTTCCTGAAATTTTTGTGATTTCATTTTTTCTTTAGAGCTGAGTCATATTCTGTTTTATACAGATACTGACTTTTAATTATCCATTCATTTGTTGCTGGACAACTAGACCACTTCCAGTTTGTTGCTATAGTGAGCAGAGGAGCTCTCAGACAGATAGCAAACAGCCAGATATTAGAGATACATTCATAATCTACATTTCTTTTGTATTTTGGGGTTTTCAGTAAGAGGTTATTAAAGATAGCTCTGGAGAGGAAGGAGAGATGAGCCTTGATTTAGAAGAATTGAAAAGTCCTGGGAGGTAGAATTTGGTCAGGCTTTGAAAGATGTCCATGGTTAAGACTATAGGGATACGCTACTGGGAGAGCATATTGGATGTAACAGGGTCAGGACTGAGGCACAGCAGTGTTTGTCCTTGGAGATCTCAGGCGGACCCATGGGGTTAGAAATAGCCATGGAGTGGATGTGGGGTTGATGTGGGAGTAGCTTTTCACAGTAGAGAGGCATTTTTCCTAGTTACTCCTGGGTTAACCATGCAGGAGTACATTGAAGGCATGGGGGAAGGTCTCAGGGGTTAAGAGCGCTTGCTGGTCTTCCAGAGGACCCTAGTTTACAACCCAGAACCCCTGTGTGATAGTTCACAATGGAAACTCCAGTTGTAGAGGGTCTCATGCCCTCCTCTGGCCCCTGTGTACCTCTGAATACATATGTCAGCTAGTCACACACAAATATACAGATAAAAAATTTTCCCCTGAAAAGAGTACAAACACCAATATGTGCAGCACCAGTCCTTACCTGTATAGGTGTTAATCACCACTATATGATGCTTCAGTTTGGGGCAAAAAGTTTGGGGAAAAAAAATGCCCTAGCATCCTATTATCTGTATGGATCTTTCCCCTTCCTAACTCCTTCATCCATGAAGTCTAGTTAGAGTTTATAAATAGCTTTATGCCTTTATTTTTGTTTAAGTCCTTAAGAATGCAGACATCATGTTCAGGTCTTGGCTTTGTTGTTTCCCAGAGTACTCTTAGTCATATGGTGTAACTACTGGTTTTGTTTTTTAGATATGACAGGATTTTATTTTCTTTTACAAGGAAAGGTTTATTTTTTTAAATTCTCAACATTTTTTATTCTAAGTTATTAATGGGTTGAATGAATATCAGTCTTTCTACTTTTCATTTTTCCATTTATGACCAACATGGAAGTTTTTAATGCTTTGACAAAAAATTTAAAGGTCAAAGTACAGTCGTTTTTCCACTACACCCTCCCCCTCTCCCCCGGATAAATTAAGATTAGCTCATATAATCATTTTACAGTTTGTATCACTGCACAAGATGAAGACAATTTGTGTTCCTATTTGAAATAGTTGTTTCTGAATTACTGGTGTACAACACATAACACTCTAAGTCCATCAAGTGAGAGTGGCCTTGTCCACTGCTCCACGGTCTCCCAACTACTGAAACAGACAGTCATTCCTTCATGTACATTTTCTGGTCTATGCTCCAGTTATATAATTCTTATCCTGGAGGCTGACAGTGGTAGACAGTAGCCAGCATAGTCTTCTGCTGAGGCATGGATTTCACCAGCCTTTATTATCTGTGCTGCTTTCTGGTGGTTGTTCTCCTTGCTCTAGATGCTAATGTCCCCCTGCCACACCTTTATTTTTTGTTAAACTAATAAAAATTATTTTAAAATATACAACTCAATATTGACATTTTTAGGTCATCAAAATAATTTATAATAGCTAAATGCCTCTTTAAATATATACAGTATCTTCTGAAGCTAAAAGTAATATGCTCCCCTCCACTTTTTTCAAATCTATTTGGAATAGTAAACATGATAGACGTAGAAAAAAATCTCTTATGAAGTTCTCTATGAAAGGAAATTTGGCAAGTTCCTGATTAGACAGAAACTGTTCCATCTCCAAGGGAGAATACGCAGCAGAACTGTGGCTTCATAGAATGAATTGGGTAGTGTTCCTTCTGTTTCTATTTTGTGGAATAGTTTCAAGAGTATTGGTATTAAGTCTTCTTTGAGGGTGAGGGTCTGATAGAATTCTGCACTAAATCCATCTGATCCTGGGCTTTTTTTTTTTTTTTTTTTTTTTTTTTTTTTTTTGGTTGGGAGACTTTTAATGACTGCTTCTATTTCTTTAGGGGTTATGGGACTGTTTAGATAGTTTATCTGATCCTCATTTATTTTTGGCACCTGGTATCTGTATAGAAAATTGTTAATTGCATCCAGATTTTCCAGTTTTGTTGAGTATATAGACTTTGTAGTAGGATCTGATGATTTTTTAAATTTCCTCAGTTTCTGTTGTTATATCTTCGTTTTCTTTTCTGATTTTGTTAATTTGGATACTGTCTCTGTGTCCTCTGGTTAGTCTGGCTTTATCTATCTTGTTGATTTTTTTTTTCAAAGAACCAGTTCCTGGTTTGTTGATTCTTTGTATAGTTGTTTTTTGTTTTTTTTTTTTTTTTTTTGTCCTGAGTTTGATTATTTCCTGCTGTATACTCCTCTTGGGTGTATTTACTTCTTTTTGCTCTAGAGCTTTCAGGTGTGCTGTTAAGATGGTAGTGGATACTCTCTCTCCAGTTTCTTTTTGGAGGCACTCAGGGCTGAGTTTTCCTCTTAGCACTGCTTTCTTTGTGTCCCACAAATTTTGGTATGATGTGTCCTCATTTTCATTAAAGTCTAAAAAATCTTTAATTTCTTTTTTATTTCATCCTTGACTAAATTATCATTGAGTAGAGTGTTGTTCAGCTTCCATGCGTATGTGGGCTTTCTGTTGTTTTTTGTTGTTGTTGTTGTTATTAAAGACCTGCCTTAGTCTGTGGTGATCTGATAGGATGCATGGATTATTTCAATCTTCTTGTATCTGTTGAAGCCTGTTATGTGACCAATTATATGGTCAATTTTGTAGACGCTACCATGAGTTGCTGAGAAGAAGGTATATTCTTTTGTTTTAGGATGATATGTTCTATAGATATTTGTTAAATCCATTTGGTCCATAACTTCTGTTAGTTTTAATGTTTCTGTTTAGTTTGTGTTTCCATGATCTGTACATTGATGAGAGTGGGTTGTTGAAGTCTTTCACTATTATTGTGTGAGGTGCAATGTGTGCTTTGATCTTTAGTAAAGTTTCTTTTATGAATGTGTGTGTCCTTGCATTTGGAGCATAGATGTTCAGAATTGAGAGATCATCTTGGTGGATGTTTTCTTTGATGAGTATGAAGTGTCTTTCCTTATCCTTTTTGATAACTTTTGATTGAAAGTTGATTTTATTAGATATTAGAATGGCTACTCCAGCTTGGTTTTTTTTTTTTTTTGTTCTGTTTTTGTTTTTTTGTTTTTTGAGGCCATTTGCTTGGAAAATTATTTTCCAGCCTTTTATTCTGAGGTAGTGTCTGTCTTTGTCACCGAGGTGCACTTCCTGTATGCAGTAAAACTCTGGGTCCTGCCTTTGTATCTAGTCTGTTAGTCTATGTCTTTTTATTGAGGAATTGAGTCCATTGATGTTAAGAGATATTAAGGAAAAGTGATTCTTGTTTCTATTATTTTTGATGTTATTTTTATGTTTGTGTGACTATCTTCTTTTGGATTTATTGAAAGATTACTTTCTTGCTTTTTTTAGGGTGTAGTTTCCCTCCTTGTGTTGGAGTTTTCCATTTATTATCCTTTGTAGGGCTGGATTTGTGGAAAGATATTGTGTAAATTTGTTTTTGTCGTATAATATCTTGGTTTCTCCATCTATGGTAATTAAGAGTTTAGCCTGGGCTGGCATTTGTGTTCTCTTAGGGTTTGTATGACATCTGCCCAGGGTCTTCTGGCTTTCATAGTCTTTGGTGAGAAGTCTGGTGTAATTCTGATAGGTCTGCCTTTATATGTTACTTGACATTTTATTCTTACTGCTTTTAATATTCTTTCTTCATTTTGTGCATTGATTTGATTATTATGTGACAGGAGGAGTTTCTTTTCTGGTTCACTTCATTTGGAGTTCTGTAGGCCTCTTGTATGTTTATGGACATCTCTTTCTTTTTTTTTAAGTTAGGGAAGTTTTCTTCCATAATTTTGTTGAAGATATTTACTGGCCCTTTAATTTGAGAATCTTCACTTTCTTCTATACCTATTATCCTTAGGTTTGGTCTTCTCACTGTGTCCTGGATTTCCTGCATGTTTTGTGTTAAGAACTTTTTGCATTTTCTTTGACTGTTGTGTCAAAGTTTTCTATGATATCTTCTGCACCTTAGATTTTCTCTTCTATCTCTTGTATTCTGTTGGTGATACTTGCATCTATGACTCCTGATCTCTTTCCTAGGTTTTCTATCTCCTGGGTAGTCTCCCTTTGTGCTTTCTTTATTGTTTCTATTTCCATTTTTAGATCCTGGATGGTTTTGTTCAATTCCTTCACCCATTTGGTTGTGCTTTTTTGTAATTCTTTAAGGGATTTTTGTGTTTCTTCTTTAAGGGCTTCTACCTGTTTGCCTGTGTTCTCCTATATTTCTTTAATGGAGTTATTTATGTCCCTCTTAAAGTCCTCTATCATAATAATGAGATGTGATTTTAAATTAGAGTCTTTTCTGGTGTGTTGGGGGTATCCAGGGCTCACTGTGGTGGGAGAACTGGGCTCTGATGATGCCAAGTAGCCTTGGTTTCTGTTGCTTATGTTCTTGCCCTTGCCTCTCACCATCTGGTTGTCTCTGGTGTTAACTGCTCTTACTGTCTCTGACTGTGACTTGTCCCTCTTGCAAGCCTGTGTGTCAGTACTCCTGAGAGCCCAGTTCTCTCTGGGAGGAATTTAGGTATGGAGAGCTGTGGCACAGGGTCAGCTCCAGGATGCAGATGGAAACTGGAAGGATCCTGTCCATGGCTGTTTCTTGGTTCCTGTTTCCTGATGGCTCTGGGCTGGTCCCTTTTGGGCCAGGAATTTGAGCAGAAGTGGTGGTCTTACCTGTGCTCACAGGTATGTCAGCACTCCTGGGAGACTAGCTCTCTCCCAACGGTATTTGTGTATGGAGCGCTGTGGCACAGGATCAGCTCCTGGCACAGATGGAAACCAGAAGGACTACTGTGTTTCTTTATCAACAGAATGAACACAACCTTGCAGAGCTATTGGAGAGGTTAAATGGGATTGTATGTCTACAAACTTCTTGGCATAGAGCAGATTAAACAGTGTGTTGGTTGGTTGTATGTCAACTTGACTAAAGCTGGAGTCACTGGATGGGCTGGAGCCTCACTTGAGAAAATACCTCCATAAGACCAGGCTGTGGACAAGTGTATTTTATTAATTAGTGATTGAGGGGGAAGGCCCAGCCCACTGTGGGTAGGGCCATCTCTGGTCTGATAGTCTTGGGTTCTATGAGAAAGAAGGCTGAGTTAAGCCATGAGGAGAAAGCCAGTAAGCAGCACCTCTCCATGGCCTCTGCATCAGTCTCCAGGTTCCTATCCCATTTAAGTTCCTGTCTTGGCTTCCCTCAGTGATGAACAGTAATGTGGACGCATAAACCTAATACTTGCTTACCTGCTCAGGTTGCTTTGGTCGTGGTGTTTCATCACAGCAATAGTAACCCTAACTAAGACAATCAGTAAATAGCCAATACTGCTATTTTTCTTTCTATAAACCGAAGGAACTAAATTCATTCACAGTGACTTTGAAAGAAATGTGTGTATATATGGTAAAGCAGCCGTGAGAACCACAATTCTCTGTTAGTTTCCCAGGATGGACAATTATTCCGCGCCCCTTCCGAGTCCCCTTCGCCCGCGAAAGAGACACGTGAGGCAGTGTTCGGGTAGTTACTACAACGAGGCTTTATTCTTGTATCAGCAGAAGCGGAAGACCCCAAGCCCGAGAAAGGCACTGCTATATGTACCCTAGAGTGGCGTGTTCACTTCTGATTGGCTGTACACTCGTCACCCCATATTACGCCCCGGGATGGGCAGTGACTTTGGTGCGCTTTTGCCTTTTGCACCTGCGCAGTTAGTTGTTTACTTGTGGGAGCACAGGATGCCCGCACCATCTTGTAATGGTGAATGTTGTCACGCTTACTGCGCTCCTAACAGACAATAAATGAAACTCCTACTCCAGTGCCTGCCAACCTGAGGCTGTCACTCTGATGCTTCTCGTATATTGTTTCAGAAGCAAGTGCTGTTTCTAAAACTTATGCAAGAATATGACTTCCTGCTCCTGTAGCTGCAATGTGTATGGGTACAGGTGTGTGTGCATTTGTCTGTGCATATGGATTCATATTGTAATATATCTTAGTGATCATTCCATATTTGCAATATGGGTCTATGTCAACATTTTAAAAAGCAACACAAAAGGTATATTAAACCCATCCCTTGCCACCGGCATCCTGCCTTTGGAACATATGAACAGAGTTGCAAAAATCTCTCCTCTTTTCTTTTTGAAACAGTCTTAATATGTAGCCTTGGCTACCCTGGGACTCACTATGTAGAACAGGCTGGCCTGGACCTCATAGAGATCCACCTGCCTCTGTTGCCTCCTGTGTCCTGGGATTAAATGTGTGTGCCACCACACCTGGCCTTGCAATAACCATCTCAATACATTTGCACTTAGTGGGTGTTGTTGAATCTTAGATTATGCAGTGCATGCATCCGTGCCTCTACATATACCATCAGTGCGAGCTTCATTTTTCACTAATGCTTTGCAAGGTGGGTAACGGAGGGGCTGACGAGAAGTGTTGTATCCAACTTCCAGATGGTGTAGAGAAACTAGAAGTCACTCAGACGGGAACTGCAAGGAGACATTTTTTTAGTAAAGAGAACGTCCTTGATGGAAATGACACACTGTACTTAAGTACAGTAATTAAGTAATTAAGTAATGCTTATTTGGAAGGAAAAGAATTGTTACATTAAGTACAGAAAGCAGAACCCACGTTTTATCTACTACTACCTCTGCTGCTGCTCTCTGCATGTTTTAAAACTCACCCGTGAGTTAAAACATGGCAAGGAGGACAGCTGTGTTTGAGGTGACTATTTACGTATTTTCTATATTCCAGGTTTTATGGAGTGAATGTATGCTGAATCCAAAGCTGAAAATAGAAACGACTGAATTTTGGAAAGGGGTGAAAGACCAATAGAGAAAGCTTGTGGGTGATTTTAAGAAAAGGGAAGATGGGCCAGAGAAATGATGGCTCAGCCGTTAGGGGTGACTGCTGCGATCCCAAAGAACCCACGCTCATTTCCTAGCATGTAAGTGGCTTAGAACTACCTAAAACTTCAGCTCAGGGCATCCAAAGTTCTCCTCCTTGACCCCCACCTCACTGCACAGCAAACATTCCCATGTACATACATGTACATAAATAATTCCTCACAAATAGAAGGAAGTCTTAAGAAAAAGAGAAGAGAAAGAAACGGACAGATAAGAAAAACACAGTAGTTGGGTCTATAGCTAGACCCCCAGGGAATTGTGATCAACCCTGTGAATGAAAAATGTCTATGTCCCATGGCTATCTCAACAGATAATAAGAACCAAAGATCTTGTATCACTGAAAGAAGGACATAGCAAAGACAGTAGATTAGCTCCAGAGAGCCAGAGAGGAAGTGTGTATCATGTCTTACAATCATCTTCATCAATGTCATTTTTGAAGTGTTGTCATGTTAAATTAGCTGCTATCTGGAAATGTCCTTGTATAGACAAGGCAATTGCTTAACAATGTTGGACACATGAGGCCTCTACTGTATTTGTTTCCTTAAAAATGTGCTGTTACTTTTTTTTAATGCTATCTTAAACATATCTGTTTGCTTATTACTTACGTAGTATCTTTGATTACAGTGTCCTTTCCTTGCGCAAACTGTTTAGGAAAATGTCACCATAAAATATTGATAGTCGGCATGGCAAGACTTTGAAAGATAACCCTCAAGTTTAATTCCAGTCCAAAAAATTCAAGGGGCTTTCCAAATTAATTTATTTGGATTCCACTTGGAATTTGTAGTTCTGAAAGGGCCTTGTGGAAGCTTATGCTTATGGGTTTCCCCCCCCTCTAGAGTTTACAAAACAAATAACTTTTGTTTCACTTTCAGGAAACAGATTTTTAAAATATAATCAGAGGGCTTTTTTTTTTTTTTTTTTGAGATAATTTTAGAAGTTAGCCTCCAAGGATATTACTTAATAATCAGATTGGGGGCGTACAGAGGTACTCTCTATTGTCCTATGAGTGGGTCTAAATTATTGAAGATGGTACATCACTTAAATCTAGTGCTTATGTTGTGAATTTATTATAATCAATATTCTTGGGTTTCAGTTGTTTTGTTGACGTTTTTGAGAAAGGGTGTCATGTAGACCAGAGTAGCTTTGCTCTGCAGCTCAGGGTTGCTTTGTATCCCTGATGGCCGTTCTGCCCATGCTCCTAGCTGTGGTGACATGCACATTACATGTGTGTACACCATGCTGGCTCAGTGTGTTTTTAATGTGGAGATTTTATCACAGTTCCCCAGGGTTAACAGAGGCTTTCCCCTACTTTACTGTTTCCCTTCATCTCTCTAAAGCCATGTGTACAAATGACTCAAGGAAGGAAACCTCTGCACCTTTCACAGAGATAGGCTGGCTCTGTACCAACAATCCTGGTTCCGTCATCCTCCACCGCCAGGCTTTGATCTTTGTTGGTATTCTTCATGGCAGTTAGTGTTTTCTGACAACACACTATCTCCCACAGCCCAACATCTATTGTTTGATGCATCCGTCAATGTTTAATGAGTATATAACACACTGTGAACAGTGTATTAAATGTATGGATACTGCAGCATATGCAATGTGGAGATTTTTCGTTCCTGTTACAGCTTTTATCACTGTTCAGCTCTGCTGAGGGGCACTCTCTCCTTGAAATACACTTTTCTTTTGGATTTCATGACATCTCTCTCTGTAGCTCTTCTTTTTCTATCTGATATTTTTGTTGATTTTTGTCTCCTCAGTCATTTACTTGGGTGTTTCTTAAAGCTGCACTTCTCTTCATTCCCCTTTCCTCCTGATGTACCCCACAGGCACACTTCAGTGACAATCTCCACTCCGATGACCCCCAAGCCCATACCTCTGAGCTCTGGACCATGCCACCTGCTTGACCTCTCTAATTGAATGTCCCTAGGGTGCCAGTTATTTCGGTAAAAGCAAACCCATGCAGCCCACCCTCCTCTCAGTGTTGCATCCAGGCTTCTTTATGATTCCCTGAACATCCCACCATTTATGTAAGCCAGAGAACTAGGAGTGGTCCTTTGTCCTCTCTCTTCTCCTCCAGATGCAGCCCATTGGCAACTGTTGCCAACATTGCAGCTAATTGGTTCTTATATCTGCCTCCTCCAAGTTCCGTTTCACAGCCCAAGCCACAACCAGTGCTCACTAAGATGGCTGCTCCCTCAGCCTAGGTTAGCTCTTCCTTGTCATTCATACTGTCCCCCTCCCTTGCTCCGTTTCAAATCACTAACAGGACAGTCTTTTAAAAAGCATGAATGCATTCCTCTTCTCTGCTACAATGGCTTTACACAACTCTTAGAGATCTTTCTAGTATTGTATTCCTGACATCCAGAAATGCTATCTTATTTTTTAAAAACAGATTCAATCACTTTTTCTTGTACAAAAATCCTTCCTTATGTGGTAGTGACAGCTGGATCTTCTGAACAGAGACTGTGGTGTGGGTTTTCACAAGATGTTCAGTGAATCATCCTAACAAGGAGACTTGGTGAACACAGTCTCTTTCCAGAGGTTGGGGGTCAGGTAGCTGTAGGTCTTGGAGATGGCATCAAAAGTGGCCTTGGCAAAGTTGCCCAGAGTGGCAGTGCAGCCTCTGGCTGATGTGCAGCAGTCATCAATACTGGCCATCATCAGTAGTACCTTCTTCAGCACAGGAGCAGAGACAATGCCAGTGCTTCTGGGGACAGTGATGAGACACACCGACACAGAGCTACAGAGGCCCGTCACCTTGCATGGAACAGTGTGGGGCTTGCTAATCTTGTTCCCCCTGTAGCTTCTCTGCACAGGGACAATGGACAGCTTAGCCAAGATGATGGCCCCTCGGATGGCAGTAGCTACCTCCATGGAGCACCTAACACCAAGACCAACATGACCATTGAAGTCCCCAATAGTGACAGAAGCCTTGAACCTGGTCCTCTTGCCAGCCTGAGTCTGTTTCTGCACTGGCATGATCTTCAGATCATCCTTTAGGGATACGCCCAGGGAAAAAAATCAATAATCTCAGATTCCTTAATGGGCAGGGAGAAAAGTAGATCTTCTAAAGGGACTTGCTCTTCATGTCCTTAAACAAGCAGCTCAGCTTGGTGACAGGGATCCACTCTTTGTCTTAAGCTTTACCTCCATTAGCCCCATGGCCTCAACCAGGACCTCAGCACCTAAGACCTGCACCTAAAACTGCTGTGCCATGGCCTCCTAATCGTGAGGCTCTGGGTCCTCCAGCCTGTCCGGCTGCACCAGCGTCATCCACCATTTTGGTATTTTTCTGAAGAAGAAGGAGGAAAAAGAGGAAGAGGACAAGGAAGAGAGGAACGGGAAGGAGGATGAGGAAGAGGAGGATGAGGAAGAGGAGGAGGAGGAGGAGGAAGAGGAGGAAGAGGAAGAGGAGGAGGAGGAGGAGGAAGAGGAAGAGGAGGAGGGGGAGGGGGAGGGAAAAAAAACCCTGCCCAGGTGGGTCGTGAGTATAAGCTGAAGGCAGAGAGGATCTGACACAGAAGGATATTAAGCAGAAGAAGGGGCTATTACAAGTTTCCATTTCCTCCTTCTCCCCTCCCCCATTACTAGGGCAGACTCTGAAGGCAGGTGGCCTGTAATCGATGACCTCATTGCTCCTCCTCTGTGTCCTGTTGGCGATGGTTTAGAAGACATTAAAATAGAGACCCAAGACAGAGATGTTTCTGTTTATTACCTTCTGAGTCTTCAGAGCCTAGCAGTACCTAGCTCAAACAGAGTGACAAAAAAAAAAAAAAAAAAAAAAAAAAAAAAAAAAAAAAAAAAAAAAAAAAATCAGCAGCAACAACAACAAAAACCCAAAGCAAAACAGAACAAAAAACTTCGAATGAATGAGAATGATTGGGGGTCAGCAGCATTTCTTTGGCACCTGCTGTGTTAAGTACATTAAGAGACATAAAGGAAGGTGTTGGGGCAGGTCTTCCCTTTACAGAAAGTGCAGATTTCTGGCCTATAGTGACATCTTAACTAGATAGTAGCAAGTGCAGCCAGCTCTGTGTAGGAATTCATCCAGAGGTGGGAACCTGAAGGGCTACCCACATGCATGGGTCTATATTCCAATCCTTTCTTTTTAATTTATTACAAGCCCATAGACTGAAATTCAATTCATTTTTTAAAAAAAAAAAATCAAAATATAGTTAAAAGAATCTCAGTGTTCTTCAAGATTCTCATATTATCTGATTCAGGTTATTTTGATGCTATAAATTCATACAAATCAAATGTTTGGGAATTACAGACTGCTTTGAATGCTCCAGTGCTGATTCTATGCACATAACTAGCCTTTTGTTTTTAAGCCTAGGAAGTACATGTTTGAAAGAATGATTTAATTACACTTCTGGGGAAAAAAACACAGCAGCACATTCTGTGTGATTATTCATGGAGCAAATACAGCCTCCTCCAGAAAGCCACGGAAATTGTGAATAAAATTACCATCAGAGTTTTTGTGATGGTGGTTTTCTGAATGTCACCAGCCATTCCGCAGGGAGAGATCAGCCAGAGTTCCCTCCCCTGTAGCTGCAGTCCACAGCACTGGACTGGAATCGTGTGACACTCACTTACCTGTCTGAATTGTTTGTGGTAATCCTTGGGA
This sequence comes from Arvicanthis niloticus, assembly GCF_011762505.2. Taxonomy (NCBI): domain Eukaryota; kingdom Metazoa; phylum Chordata; class Mammalia; order Rodentia; family Muridae; genus Arvicanthis; species Arvicanthis niloticus. Next base: position 41,753,955 of record NC_047660.1, read on the forward strand.
CTATGAAGACTGGGCAGCATCTGTGTGCAAGCTCAGATCCCTTAGGTCAGCCCTACAGCTGCAGCTGCAGCAGGACCTCTGCAGTAGGCACTGCCCTCAGGATTTGTCCAACTTGCAGCAGACACAGGCTCCAACTTCCATGCACTATACAATTGGTCTCAGGGCTGGGGCCACTGAACCATGTGTCAGTCTCTAAGTTCCCTCCAGAGAGGGGCCTTGCACCTAGGCTTGGCGCCAAAGTTAGGTGCTGTTTGCTTTTGCTTTTGTCTGGTTACAGAGTCATTATTAGCAAGAAGGGAGCTCTGATGTCAGCGTGGTCTTTGTGGATTTCCTAAGTCAGTGTTTATGAAAGAGATGCTATTAATGATTTGGCATCCGGTTCAGTTGGATTATACAATAGTGATTTTTTTTTTAATTTCCATCGCTATGGCAATTTGATATGCTCTCTTAAGTGCGACTAGAAACATTACTGTGTAGGAAGTTGAAAGAAGGCAGTACCTTTTCTGTCCTTTTTCCCCTTCTGGCAACAGAGGGCAGGGCATGTGTGCCATAACATCGTGCCTGCAGTCAACTTGGAGAACCCTATTATTTTCAGAGTCTGTCCCGGAACCACAAAGCTGTGGCTTTAATGTCTCTGGTCCTTCTTTGGGCTCAGTGCCTGGAGTCAATGTTTGTGGTTCTGGGCCATGTAGAGCTCTTGAGAGACCTGCTCAGGAAGCAGAGGCTCCTGTTGGCTTCTATTTCCCATCTGTAAAGCAGAGATCTGAGAACAGGGCCCCATGTGAGGTCCAGGGCAGCAGAGTACCTGTGAGCCTCTTAGGTCTTTGAAGGCAGGTGTTGTAAGCATGAGAGATAAAAGCTTCCGGAGATGAAAGGATGGTCAGAGGTCTTTCGAGAGCTGACAACATTCACTGCAAACAATTCTCTCCTCTCCTTCCTCCAAGCCTTTGTTGGTTTAAGACTTAAGTAGCCAGGGGAGAGGTGGTAGAATGTAATGCAACATCTCCTGACTCCATCAAAGGGGGGAGAGGAGAAAGGAGAGAGGTAAAGAAGGAGGAGATTTCCAGGGAGATGGAGGGAGGTGTTGGGATGGTCTAAGAGCTAGGAGGAAAGAGGTTCCAAACGGGATGAACTGCTCTGCTTGTAAGACATCAGGCTCCCTCTAGCCTTTTCAGGCCTGGCTTCTCTCCGACAAAACTGGGCTAACCTCTTCTTCATTTGGGATTAGCAAAGATCTCTCTGGTGTGAGCCAGCCTTCCTGGTCCTTGGTGATTGCCCTGCCCCCAGCACATGCTCATCTTCATCAGTTGGACCTCTGCTGAGCTCTTCAAGAACAAAAGGCCGCTTGGGCTCTACCAGTCTTCACACTACTCCTCTCGTTGTGAGTCCCAAGCATCTAACACAGAACTATCCTAGAGGAAAGACTGGGAGCATAAGATGATGTCCCCATGTTGAGCCAAAGTGGGTGTCTGTGCTCAGTATTGCAAAACCCCCCCTTTTTAAAAAAACAACAGCAGCAGCAATAGCAACAACAACAACAACAACCCAACTTTTTATTGGTTCTCTTCAAATTTCACATCATGCACCCCAATCCCACTCATTTCCCCCTCTCCTCATACCCACCCTCCAACCTTGAAACCTGTCCCCCCCCCCCAACAGCGAAATACATCTCACTGTGGAAACTGTAGTGCATCACAGTGTATCTCACAGTAGACCCTTTTGTCCATACTTTCTTTGCTTACAAATGTTCATTTTAATGAGTCACTGGTCTGGTGTGAGGCCTCAGGCTTCTGCTACTCTATTGATGGTAGCCCCTCACTAGGGCTCCTGTCAGATAGCCTGTTGTTGCCCTGTGTCATGGCAGCCCTATACTTCTTGATCTATAGGACCAGCCCCTTCATGCACTACACCCATACGTTGATGAGGTTACTGTTGGGGTTGGCCGTGGATCTAGACCTGAGAGGTATCTGAGCTGGCCAGACTGCCTGCTCTCCACTCTCATGCCCTCAGGCCAGTTCTTCAGGAACAATACACTCCTGACTCTGCCAGGGCCAGCTCAATCCTTCTGCCCAGGTGAGGTTCAGGGCCGGCTCTCCTGAGTGTTGTAGCCACTGAGGGAATGTTAGGCTACCAATCATTCAGATGTTCGTAAGTCAGAACACTGAGCATAGCCCATAGCCTTTCTCCTCTCTGCCACCTACTGACACACATGTGACACAGTAGCCACACCAGCAAGCCTAGGGGCAAGTACAAGGTCCTTCTAGTATAGCTGTGCCACCACAGGGACAGAGTTGGATATAACCCTTACATGTTAAGAACCCTCATCTGATTTATTCTGTATTTACTGCATATCTTATTCATCTCATGTCTGTCTTGGGCAAACGTCAGTGCTATAAGTATTTCTGTAGGCAGAGATACACTCTTATCAATATTTAAAAGTTCTGTTTACACTTCTTAGCGGCCTCTCTCCTGTAGAAGACTCTGAACAGAGCTGGGTTTCAAATCTACACGAACCTAGTAATGTAACGGCTCCCCTCCCTGTATGTCCACAACCAAATCACCTGAACTTGTGAATGTGGTATTTGTATGCAAAAGACAAGGAAATTTTCCTGGATGATCAGGTGGGTCTGATCTGATCATAGAAGTCTTTTTGAGGTGGGAGATAGAATGACAGAAGGTGGTGGACAATGGAAACAGAGGTTGGAATAATGTCCTGTGAGGTGGAGGTGAAGGACACAGGCAGCTACTGAAAGTTGAAGAAGGAAGATGGATCCGTTCCTGGAGCTTTCAGAAAAACCAGGCCAGCTAACACCTCAGATTTCTGACCCAAAGATGTCTGCAATTGATAACCACCTGAAAAGGAAAAATTAGTTTCCTCTAACAAAGTCACACTAAGTATATAAACCACACTAGAGGACAGGCCCCATGCCCAGTAGTGGATGTTGACAACAAAATGAATTTTTGGAGGTTTTATTTATTTATTTATTTAGTCTCATAATGCTTTGTCTGGGTATCATTCATTCATTCATTCATTCATTCACTTACCTTGAAGATATTTTGCTCATATAGTATCCTAGGGATCTCAAGGTTCTGAGATCTTCACAGTCTTACCTGGGCCTCTCCCTTTGGTTTCCCTAGACTAAGTTTCCCTTGCTGTACTGCCAAGGCATGCCAGTGTCCATTATTTTTAGAGTCTGAGCTGTCGTTCAGGGAGAAAGCCATCTAGACATCCACATGTTTTCTCAGCTATTTCTTGCACATTGCGGAGCCTCCTCTTTGCTGTGGTTTAGGTGCCGTGTGCAAGGATAGGATTGTTGCCAGGGTGCAGCTTGTTTAGCTGGAGAGGTGAAGAGGTAGTTGTATGTGGCCGGAACTCCAGTACTGAGACTGGGGTAGGGGTGGGGGAGCTGCTGACATGTAGCAAGAGTTGCCCAAAGGAGCAGACTCTGATGGTGCGTTAAATGGGTTTCAGGGAAGCGGGAGAGTGGGGTTTGAGAGAAGGGGCAAGAAGACCAGAAGTAAATGCAAATCTACATTTGGGTAAAAGACAGCTGTTTAGAGGAAGGAGAAAAGCAGACAGCACTCAAGGGAGAGGGGTGAGGCTTGGAATTGAGGTTCAGGTGGTCCCATGAGTGAATAGGCTCTTATTCCACGAGCACTGGGAAACAACTGGTGGCAATGCCTTTCGCTTTGAGTTATCCACCTGCATTGCTGTATTACATCTGGCTCCCTCCAGCCAGGCATGATGACACATGCCTTCAATCAGAGCACTTGGGAGGCAGAGGCAGGTGGATCTCTATAAATTCAAGGTCAGGCTGACCCACATAGCAAATTGCAGCCAGCCAGACCTATACAGTATGACGTTGTCACAAAAGTTTTTTCTTGAGTGTGGAAAGAAAGTCTAATTGCAGTTTGAAGGATATGCCCATCCACAGACTGAGGCAAAATGCTATCCACTGAGGTCTTTTGGTTTTTGCTGTTTTGTGTGCTACAGTTAAGAGTCTGAATAAATATAGTCATTGAGATGATGTCTAGAGTTTCGGATGGCTTCCTTCTTTCTATGTGGTCAAGCATAACCTTGAACTTTTGATGTTCGTTTCTTCACTTCTCATGTGCTGGGATTAAAGATGGGTACCACCAGGACTAGTTCATGCATTGTGGGGACTGAGCCCAAGGCTTCGTAGATGCTAAGTAATCACTCTACCACCTGAGCTACAGCCAGCCCAAAACAGTCTTCTTAAAGTGTGTGTGTGTGTGTGTGTGTGTGTGTGTGTGTGTGTGTGCATGTGTGTGTGTGTGTGTGCGTATGTGTGTGTGTGTGCGTGCGCACGCTGGCATGAACAGAGGATCTTCAGCACACTAAGCTAGAGGTGTTCCACTGACCTACATCACTAGTGCTCTTGGAATTTTTAGGGTCATTGGTTTCACTATGTTGACCAAGCTAGCCTTAACCCTACTCTGTAGCCCACATAGGGCTTGACATTTCCATCCTCCTGCCTCTACCTGGGATTGCAAGCCTGCCCCACCAGAACTGGCTTTTATAGTGAATCCTTTCAGTTAGTATACACAACAAGGGATTCATTATGATACTGGGCTGAGCATGCATGCTTGCTCTATAGTCATACTGGCATGAGTTATCTTCTCTTGTCCCTGTCTCCCATTGGTGTCCTTGCTTTACCCAGCTGTCTTCCTACCTTCATATTTAAGTTTAGATTTTATATATTTATATATTCATTTAAATCTAGATTCCCCACATGACAGCAAGCTGAAGTATCTGACTTTCTTTCACCATCATCCACTCATGTTATCTTTCTCCCATCAACTTTAAATCCTCTCTTCTTTCTACATGGCCTCCTTTTACTCTCTCTCTCTGATATATATATATATATATATATATATATATATATATATATATATATCAGATATATATGATATGATGTGTGCATACATATATGTGTGTGTACATATATGTGTATGCCATATATAAATAGATGTATACACACACATCTTTAAATTTAGATTGCACATGTGAGAGAAAACATGAACATTTGTCCCTTGAACCCAAACATTCTTTTTAATAAGCAACTCAGCAATGACCTTGCCTACTGCTCACTGAATCAGGTGAAAACCCTGAGCATCCAAACGTTCACAGCAGCTTCATTCATTGTCATTCAAAACTGGAAGAAACCCAGGTGTGTTTCAATAGAGACCAAGCAAACAAATATCATACAATGGAATATTCCTCAGCAATAGAGGGTCTTGAGCTAAGCTTCTCTGACATGCCATTAGGACTTTTAACTGCTAAGTGCTTATTATTTGGCCAACAAAACCAGTCTCAAAAGGTACATAGTGTTTGACTCCAAAACCCTGGCATTTTGGAAAAGGCAGAAGGTTAGTGAATGACCAAAGTTTGGAGGGTAAAAAAGGTAAGTAAGTTGAGTGAAGCATGGGATTTTAGACTTGTAAAACTGGTGAATCTGAAGAGCTATGTGACACAGAAATGGAATAGGAATGGAAACAGGAGCTTTAGTGAATAAAATGGATCTAGTGCTGAGTCTATAATTAAAGGAACGTACCACAGTAATGCAAAAAGTTAATAATAGAAAAAACAAAATACAAAAACTCAAAAAAAACTTCACATGTTGATGGGGTGTGTAAATGTTCACATGTTGATGGACTAAATGTTGTTTTTGACAGATGTAAGAGCGTGCAGGAGACAGGCTGTACTATGCTGAATGCCAGCCAGGCCAGCAGAACTCAGGATGGGATCCGGGCCAGTTTCAGAGCCTCCATATAGGGCTGGAGAGGTGACTCAGCTGCCAGATCACTTGCTCTTGCAGGGACCTGAAGTTTGGTTCCCAGCACCTGCATCTCATGGCTCACAATCACCTGTAATTGCAACCTCAGGAGATAATGATATCTCTTTTGGCCTCTGAAGGCCTGGCACACATTCGTGCATGCACACACAGACACACACACTCATCAAAACATGACCTATATAAAACTCTTGTTTATTTTCTCACCACATTTCTGTCTTTACAATCAGAATGCTGAAGGTCTAATATTAGTAGAATATAATTCCTTTACTGTACAAAATATCTAACACTACTTAATGCAGTGGGTGTATTTTGCAACGGGAGGGAGAATGTTACTGTTCGAAGAAGCAGACCGGAATCCCTGTGTGGTGTGCTTTGCTGTTGGTCTCTGCATCTCTTTCTCACCCTGGGCTTATCAATCTGCCCATGCTAAGCACACAGGCACACTTGATAAAAGGCTTTTAGTCAGTGCTCTATTGCTGTGAAGAGACACCATGGCCACCACAGCAACTCTTATAAAGAAAATATTTAATTGGGGCTGGCTCACAGTTTCAGAGGTTTAGTCCATTATTGTCATGGTGGGAAGCATTGGCGGCATACAGGCAGACACGAGAGTTCTATATATGGATTGGCAGGCAGCAAGAGCAGAGAGAGAAACACTGGGCCTGGTTTGAGAATCTGGAACACCAATCTCACCCCCAGTGACACACTCCTCCAACAAGGCCACACTTCTTAATAACTGTCAAGTATCGTCACTCGCAAATGACCAAGCATTTACATCTATGAGCTTATGGGGGCCGTTCCCATTCAAACCACCCAGCTTCTAAAACCCAAGTGGTGGGGAATCTCAGCAAGTGGCTCAGAAATTGAGCTCTTGCCTTCCTTTTGGATTTGGAGCTTGCTGAAGTCGGCAGGGCTCCCTCATCTTACTAGCCACCCGTCAGGAGCCATGCGGAGAAAGAAAGCCGGAAAATGCTTTTCCTTTTAAGGACAAAGGGGAGTTGGTAATTGAGGTTATTTTATTCTGGCATCTCACAATAACTGCTGTGGCCAGTTGTGAACCACTGGTAGCCCAGATAAGGCTTGGACCAGAAACATGGACCTGTCATCAAGGGATGCTAACTACATGGTTTTATACTTGAGAAAGTCCTTTGTGTGGCCAGTGAAGGACAGGCACTATAAGAAACCCCAGCCCCTAAGTTAAGAGTGTGGTGGTTCTTCTGCCGAGGGCAATTTTCTCAGTGGGGTCCTGACACCTGCTCATTTGGACCATGAGGTTAGACTACTCTTCATAGTGATTCCTTTCCTACATTTGGCATTCCTACATGGATGGCTGGAGTTGTAGGAACCAGCACTCACTGCATTCTTCCTAACCAAGCACAGGCATTGTGATTTGTAAATATCAGTTGTCTTTTGCTGACCCATCTGCATTACCTCTTCACAGTTAGTTAAGCAGGCTTCACGAGCAGACATTTACAGTTTGGATGGAAAGCCCTTTTGTGATTATTTGAGTCTTGAGCCAGCCGGCTGCTTCCCTTCCGCCCCCTGCACCCTCCCCTGTAAAGTGACACATTTCTTAAAAAGAATGACTAACAGACAGACTCTGGGATTCAGACTTACATATTGGGCAGACATATTCTCAAAAATGAGAGACCTGAGCGTGACCCTTCAAGGGAAACAAACAACAGTGTTTATGGTGGGTGATAAGGTTTGTGCCGTTACATGAGAGTTTGAATTTTGGAACGTTCGCCTGAGCTGCCATGAGCTTGGCTTTGCTGGCAGCCCCCTCAGTGAGGGGAATAGCTATAGTTTTTTTTTTTAACATTGTATAATGGAAGTGTCAGCACTTCAAAGATTTGCTGGGATTGACCAAAGACCAGTGCATGGTGTTACAAAATTCAAACACAAAAGACTGGTGGACTTTGATGTAGTGGTTTTAAATTCTTCATTGCAACAAACTGATTGTTGAGGTTTGGCCATCTCAAACGCTATTAAAATCTGCCTGTCTTTTCTGTTACATGCCTTTGTGAGGCAGAATTTTCTTCAGGCACTTCAACCAAAATGCATTTGTTAATAAATTTAATATGCACATTGATTTGACACACACACACTCTCTCTCTCTTCTTAGCCAGTCATTAAGAAGGATCACAAAACAGAAAACAATGCCATTTTCCACTGCTTCTCTCGTTTTGATAAATACACTTTTATAAAAATAACACATTATTTTAATATGTAATATTTATTAGTAATTTTTAAGGGGTCCACAGATATTTAAGAATTATTTCCTTTAATTTGTCATATGGTAAATATGAATACATGCCACCCACATAAATAAGGATAGATAAGGATCTTAGGGGTCCTTGATAATTTGCGAAGAGTATGTCATAGGCTTCTAAAAGGAGACAGTTGACAAAGCGTGAGGAACAAAACCACACCAACTACTGTTGCTCTGCTGAGCCATTTTCCGTTGACAACACCTTCAGAGTCTAACTGGTTTACACTTTCCCCATGACCACGGTAGCATCACTGCATCTGGAAGGTCCTCTGTAAGCATGAACAGATTTTATGTGTTCTTCAGTAGTGCTATGGTCATGACCTGTGTGGCAAGAGTGAACCCTAAATATACTGATGTGGTTCACCAGCTTAGCAGATGTGCTTATTATAGATAGTGAGATAGATGAGTAGGTAGACAGGCAGACAGACAGACAGGCAGACAGACAGACAGAAAGACAGACAGATAGACAAATAAATAAATAACTTGTTGGGACTATCATAGATGTTGTATCCACCCCACATTCCTTCCCTTGAACTCCTCCCAGACATTTCCATCAATACATCCCCCTCCCAACAACTTCTTCTTCCTCTTCTTCCTCTACTTCTTCCTCCCCCTTCTTTTCTTCTAGCTTGGTTTATTTATTTTACAAATTATCTTTATTTTATGTGTATGGATGTTTTGCCTGCATGTGTAGTGCCAGTGTAGGCCAGAAGAGGGCATTAGATACCATGGAACTGAGAGTTATGGATGCAGCTGCCTTGTAAGTGCTGGGATCTGAACCTGGGTCCTCTGGAAGGATAGCCAATGCTCTTATCTGCTGAGCCATCTCTCTGGTTCTTCACTACCTTCCCACCTCACTGTAAAAAGGAAGACCAGTGAGTGGGGAGTTAGCTCAGTCTGTAAAGTGCTTACCTTACAAGCAGGAGGACGCTGAATTCACAAGGTCTATATCTGTAGCTCCAAGGGAGCTGACATCTTCTTTGGGACTCCTTGGCCAACAATACATGTGCATACAGGCGTGCATGCGCACGTGCATACGCGCACACACACACACTCACACACACACACACACACACAATCTTTTTAAATTTTAATGTTATTTTATTTGTGTAAGTAAAGTATAAGTATTTATACATGTATAAGCCCACATGTATCTATGTGTGTCCTGTGTGTGCCCAGGGTCCTTGGAGGCCAGAAGAGGGCATCAGATTCCTAGGGACTAGAGTTACAGATGGCTGTGAGGTATCATGTAAGTGGTGGGGATTGAACTTGGGTCCTCTGGAAGGTCATCCAGTGATCTTAACCACTAGGGCTCACCAGGGCTATAGCAAGGTGGGATAAATTCAACAAATTATAAGACAGAGACCCTTCTTTCCAAAGTCCTCTTTGGGAGGATGGAGGGCACTAATTCAATGACATAAACACATTAGGGCATAATTTAGAAGTAGTCAGAGCCATCAGAAGCTAATTGGTGAATGCTGGGCTCAGTGAGAGATACCGATTCCAACAAGCAAGCAATAAAAAATAAGGTAGAAAAAAGACAGAGGAAGGTGTTTGACATTGAACTCTGACCTCTGCTTTTCACATGCACACCTTCTTATAGACTACTGTTGCACACCAACAGTAGGGAAGGTACTGTTCCAAGTGCTAGAAGGGCTTTAAAGTTACACAGAATGCCTTCTTAAAGCTCATAGTTCATGCTTGCTTCTTTTGATTTATTTTTTAATTCCAGAACTTGAAGATGTAGATGTCAAACTGCTTTCTGTATTGTTATAACAAAATACCCGAGACTGGAAATTTCTACAGAATAGAAATTTGTTTCTTGCTGTCACAGAGGCTGGGAAGTTTCATCTGGAGATCCTTTGTTCTCTAAGGTCACAGATGCCTTTCCCTCATATAGTCAAAGAAAGAGAAGCTCTTTTATAAGAGCATCTAATTCCGCCCATGAGGAAAGAGTCCTCATGGCTGACTTACCTCCAAAAGGTCCTACCTCCTAATACTACCAAGCTGGCAACACTGGATTTTGAAAGTGATCTATTCAAGTCACATCAGCAGGGCATTCATATATTTGTCTACTTCAGACTAATCAGGAGGGTTTGAATTAAAGCACACGTGTTGATTGGAACATATTTTATTTCTGTACCTAGAGTCTGGCCATCATCCATTCCACTTAGACAGCACGTCATGAGAGATAATAGATGCTCTTTGTGACAGAGTGGGTGACCATCCCATGGGCCATCTTTGTATTAGAATATTACATCACTTCTAGGTGATGGTATATATACTGTGGTATATATAGGTGTGTTGGTATATATACTGACTTTTTATATCAACTTGACACAAGCTAGAGTCATCAGAGAGGACTAGCTCTAGTCATCAGAGAGGAATGAGCTTCAATAGAGAAAATGCCTCCATAAGATCAGGCTGTAGGCAAGCCTGTAAGGCAGTTTTTAAATTTGTGATCAGTGGGGAAAGCTTAGCCCATTGTGGGTGGAGCCACCTCTTGGCTCCTAGGTTCCTTTTATAAGAAAGCAGTCTGATCAAACTATGAGGGAGCAAGCCAGTAAGCGGCATTCCTCCACGACCTCTGCATCAGCTCCTGACTTCAGGATTCTGTCCTTTTTGGGTTCCTGTCCTGATTTCCTCTAGTGATAAACAGTGTTGTGAAAGTGTAAGCCAAAATAAACCCTTTTCTCCCCAAGTTACTTTAGTCATGGTGGGCGTTTCATTACAGCAATAGAAACCTAACTGAGACAAGTACTTAGAATCCATATTATTTGGTTTTGCTTTGCATGACAGGCTGTTAAAACTCATTTTGCCGAGCAGTAGGCTTCAAATTCATGATATCCTTACCTGGCTACCTGAGTGCTGGGATCTCAGGCATGTATACCATATCTGGCTCAAGACCCACATTTTTTGAAGCAACTTAAGAGGCTGCATATGGCAACGTGAAGCTTATGATGGTGCTAGTGAAAGTCTCACTTTGTAAAGCACCGTGCAAAGGCACCATGGATTTGAATTTTAGCTTCACTGTGCTTAGTTCATGGCCTGGGATCAAAGATGCATTCATGATCTCTTAGACCTTTCCACTTAGTCACAAACACTGGTGAAAGTAACACTTACTGCACTTACCTTGCAATTTTTCTCTGAAAATTATAAGACTGGGTCAAAATATTTAGCATAGTGTCCAATAAATGATGGGGTTAAAGAGGTTATATCCACCATCATTATTGTTGTTACTGCTATGAGGATTACCAAGGACATCTACTTCTGCTAAGCCATCCATACAACACATTATGACAATGGATTGTAGCAGTCAATGTTCTCAGGCATTGGCATCTCTAAACAGATAAAACATTCCATCAACTGCTGCTCTGATCATTTGAAATTGGTAATAGCATATCCGTTCTCTAGGCATAGCATAACAATCTCTTAATTTCTACACTGATAGCATCCTTTATTTTTCATGGTTCCTTTAGACGTTCTGTCTGCCAACAACGAGTCAGGCTTTCAGCAAATGCCAGAAGCCACCTAGAGGACTGACACTCCACAGAATGGTGTCCACCTTGCATTTTCATAATTGTGGGACATTGTCCTAGTTAGGGTTTCTATTGCTGTGATGAAACACCATGACCAAAGTGACTTGGGGAGAAAAGAGTATTTGGCTTACACTTCTACATCACTGCTCATCATTGAAGGAAGACAGGACAGGAAGTCAAACAGAGCAGTGGCTGATCCCAAGACCATTGAAGGGTGCTGCTTACTGGCTTGCTCCCCTATGGCTCGCTCAGCCTAACTTCTTATAGAACCCATGACCACCTGTCCAGGGGTATCTCCACCTACAATAGGCTGGGCTCTGTCCCCACTAATCACTAGTTAAGCAAATGCCCTACAGGCTTACCTACAACCTGACCTTGTGCAGGCATTTTTGTCAATTAAGGGTCAGACTCTGGCTTGTTTCATGTTGACCTAAAATTAGCCGGCAGACACATGAAGATCACAGCCAAGTCATAATCTATAACATGGGAAATACGTTTCATACCAGCACATTTGGTGTTGGTGGTAGATGATTCCGAACAGACACCCTGTAAATGCTTTGGGCTGAAGGGTACTTATACCACTGGTTTCATTTAATGATTGATGGAGCCATCAAGAATAAATGTTGGGTTGTGCCAAGAAGAAGTAACAATGGCAGAATTTGGCAATAGTGTCTATAACAGAAAATATCGTGCTTCCAATTGACTTATATATTAAAAAAAAAAGTGGAAGTGAGTGGTGGAAATGAACATCAGGGGAGATTGTTCCACTAAACATTTGCTCTGTCGATTATGTGTAAAGGTATTCTATCCTCAGTTGTTAACAGATCCAGTTTCCATGTCCTGTAATGATTTTCATGCGGGGAAGTAATATGCAAATCATGTTCATTTTTCTTCTCATCCTTTCAGTAGTGGGGACTCCAGGTTCTAGTTGGACCCCTAGGTCAGGTATATGACTGAATTCTGTACAGTGTGACATGAGCTGCAGTTTCTTATTTACACCTTTTAAAAAGCAGGAGGCATCTCTGTAGTCCCTTCACCTCTCCTATCGGAGGGAATAAAGATGGGTGTTGTAGATGAAAACAGTGTTCTTGGGAGTTCTGGGGAACACATAGATGGGTACACTTGGAAAAGTAAATGTGGCATTCTGTAAGTCTGACTTTAGAGATAGAAAGAGAAAAAAAAGGGAGGAAGAGGAGAAGCTAGCAGAAGTCATTATCATGACAATGATCACCGTGGTTCTGGGTCACTGGAGATGCACAGAGCAGAGACATTTCTGTTCTGACTGCTCACAACCCCTGTACCTCTCTGCTAAGGAGAGTATGTTTCACTTTAGAGTGAGAGACTACATTTTGGGAGAGCAACTGTGTGATAGCTAATAGCTGGGCCTTCATTACTACAGGGCTTTTACGTTTCCAAGTCTGGGACTTTTTCATTGGATGAAGGGTTTTTGCAATACAGAATGTACCAAAAGGGAAGGAAACTGGACTATGGTTTCTTTAACATTGTTTCCCAAGACAGAGGATGAAAACCAACTTCTCATTATAGGGGGTTTAATACACTCTATTCTCTCAGCATAAGAGCATCTTATTATTTATTTCTACTTTTAAAATTAATAAATTAATTTTTATGTGGAGCTTAGATGCCTGTGCTGGGCCTGGAAAGACGGCCTAGTGATTAAGAACACTGGCTGCTCTTTGGGAGGACCAGAGTTCTGTTCCCAGGCCCACATACCAGGTTGCTCACAACTGCTCATAACTTCAGCTCTGGAGGATATGATGCCTCCTCTGGCCTTTAGAGGTACCTGTACACGTGGCAAAGATGCCCACACATGAATAAATAACTTACAAACATTTTAAAAATACGTCTGTTCTGTGGCCATTAAAACCTAGTACAATAACGGTAAACTATTGCCAGCAACAAACGATCTCTATGTGTTTTTCCAGGTGTATAGGGAGTGTATGGGAAATTGACCTGTGCATGGGGAATTTAGCTTATCACAGAAAATGGTATAGATTGATGTGTTTATAAAAAGATAAAAAGAGAAAGAATATGTTCTATGGGGATGTGGTGAGGTATGGGCCCATGCCAAGGCATCCCTTCCTCCGGAGGGACCAGTCACACAATGGCATAGTGTAGAATAGAGTTTATTCAGGGCATGGGGAGAGGATTTAAGAGGGTATTAGAGGCAGAGAAAGGCAGAGAGAGGGAGAAAGTAGAGACATAGAGGCTGGCCATGAGCATGTGGACAGAGGGGGAAAGGGAATGGGAAGGGGCGAGGGGACAGAGCAGGAGCAAGGAGGCAAGTGCAGAATAGGAGATGAAGACAGGGAGGAGGGGCAAGCAGCCTCTTTTATAGTAGACCAAACCTACCTGGCTGTTGCCAGGTAACTGTGGAGTGGAGTTTAGACAGAATGCTAACAGAGATGATAACAGAAACTGTGGTGATCAGAATAATGGATATTTTGCACTGGAAATGAGGGTTGATGGCCACTAATAATACCTTCTTGAAAGAGAAGTGTCCTTTGTATCTGTCAATCCCTCAAGATGCTTCAAACCATGATGGTGCTGCTTTGCTGGAAGGGAATGGGGAAGCTGTGGGGACCCCTAGGAAACTCCCCCTGACATATTTAGTCTGCGGCCTGTGGGTCTCAGTCAGTCCATATGGGAGGGAGTTTTGCATCTGTCAGCCTGAGGGAGAGGGAGCAGGTGTGAAGCACAACCCAGACTTCCGTTTTATGTCCAAATTTAGGCTTTTTTTTTTTTTTTTTGTCTCACTGCCCTGCTTGGTGCATCCGGGATGGTAAATAGTGCAGTGATTAATTCAGAAACTGCAAAAACGGAAAGTGTTATGAGGTTTGCCTCTGAGCTTTACATCAAAATGAAAGGTTGAGCTCTCATTTGCCCCAGAGGGGAATGTAAAGGAATCCTCTGGGCCTCTGCCCAGGTAGAGTTTATCATCCTCTACCACAACATGTACATAAATATATTGCCGGGACTCCCAGTAGTTCCATGTAGCCATTGTGGTTTCAACCACTATTGTTTTCCCCAGAAATATTAGACAAAAATTAATCATTTCCATTCATTTATTCATTTATTCACTTTACATCCAGACCACAGCCCCCTCCCTCCTCTCCTTCCACCCCCTTCTCCTAGTACCCCGACCCTGGGTACCAACCCACCCAGGCACATCACATCTCAGCAGTACTAAGTGCATCCTCTCCCACAAAGCAGCCCAGCCAGGTTAAAGGGATCCAAAGGTGGGCAACCGAGTCTGAGTCAGAGACAGCCCCTGCTCCAGTTGTTGGGGGCTCCACATGAAGACAAACTGCACATCTGCTATATATGTGGAAGGGACCTAGGTCTGTAGCAGGAATGGTGGAGCCACCTCTATGTTAACACCTGGGGGCCATGTAGCCACAGGGACTCTCCTACAGGAGGACCTAATGGAGGACTGCCTGAGATTGTTGGCACAGACAATGCCAGCCAATCAGGAACTGATGTTTAGAAGAGATGTTTTCTTGGGACAAATGGGGCACGGGTGGAGGGTATTAAGGGAGCTTGCAGCAGTGTTCAGATGAGCTCGCTGCGGTGATTCCCACCTGCTCCTGGAGTCTTTGTCATTGACTCAGCTCCACATCACCTCCAACCCCCAAGGGCAGGTAGGTCAGGCAGAGAGTGGTCCAGGGCACAGGCAGCATAGGTCCAGTCCATAGTGGCTCAGTCTCTGTGAGCCCCACCATGGGCTCAGTTCAGTTGGCTCTGTAGGACTTCTTGTGGTAGTCTTGACCTCTCTAGCTCCCTCAATCCTACCCCCTCCCCACCACCCCGGCAATCTTCCACAAGACTCCCTGAGCTCTCTGCCTAATGTTTGTCTGTGGGTCTCAGCATCTGTTACCGTCAGCTGCTGGATAAAGCCTCTCAGATGACACTTGTGCTAGGCTCCTGTCTGCAAGCACAGTAGAGTATCGTTGACAGTGTCAGGGGTTGGTCTCACTCAATGGAGTGGGCCTCAAGTTGGGTCAGTCATTAGTTGGCTATTCTCTTAATCTCTGACCCATCTTTATCCCTGTGCATCTTGTAGGTGGGGCAAGCTTTGGGTTGAAGGTTTTGTGAGTGGGTTGGTGTCCCCCTCTCTCCACTGGAAGTCCTACCTGAGTACAGGAGGAGGCCATTCCAGGCTCCATATCCCCTGCTGTTAGGGGTCTCAGCTAGGGTCACCCTCATATCCTCCCAGGAGCCTCTCCCATCCCAGGTCTCTTGGTTGTTCCGGAGATGCCCCACCCGAGCTCTCCACATACGTAATCCTCACCCATTTCCCTTCCCACCCCTCTTCCACCCAGTTCCCTCTCTCCATCATCTTCAGACATCTACTTTATTTCTCCTTCTGAGTAAGATTTAAGCATCCTCTCTTGGGTAGTGCTTGTTACTTAGCTTCTTTGAGTCTGTGGACTATAGCATGGTTATCCTGTACTTTATGGCTAATATCTACTTATAAGTGAGTACATACCACACATGTCTGTCTGGATCTGGGTTACCTCACTCAGGATGATATTTCCTAGTGTTATCCATTTGCCTGTGAAATTCACGATGTCCATGTTTTTAATAGCTGGGTAGTATTCTATTGTGTAAATGTTCCATGTTTTCATCCATGTCCCATTCTTCTGTTGAGGGACATCTGGGTTGTTTGCAGTTTCAGGCTATTAGAAATAAAGCTGCTATGAACATAGTAGAGGAAGTGTCCTTCTGGAATGGTGGAACATCTTTGGGGTATATAAACAGGAGTGGTATATATAGGTGAGTCTTGAGGTAAAACTTTCCCCAATTTTCTGAGAAACCACCCATTTGATTTCCAAAGTGGTTGTACAAAATTACTTCTTAAAATAGGAAGTTGGTGAATGCAGGACTAATCCAGATGCCTTGGTTTTGGGTATGGTGGCCGTTCCTGATTTGGCTCCAGGCTCACATCTTTCCAGCTTTCACATGTTTTCCTTTCCCCTCTGTGCCTATGGCAGATGTCCTGGAGCCACCAGCCAATATTAGACTGCATCAGACTAGATCCAGTGGGTCTACAGCACAGGATGCAGGACTCCAAAAGAAAGCAGCAATGGGAGGAAGCTGTATCTTCAGCATCCTCATTTTAACTTCCTATATAGGAGCCCTCATCATCCCTTAATGGACTCTGAAAGTCAGTCCTAAAATCCTGAGATAGTTTTGCAAAAGGAAAGTGTTTAGTGAGTTACAAGGCCACAGAGTATGGTTATGTCTATTCTCAGCACTTAGGTGCCAGGCCAGCTCCCAAAGAGCGACTGCTGTTTAGGGGAGCCAGATCTCTTAGCCACTACTTTCTTTCTTGGGGTTGTTAACAAGCATACTAATTAGTGACAATTTCACTGGTGGGTTTTGTGATGTGGGGATGCGTCTACTAAGATATGACACCAAACCATTAATTCACTTGAAATAGTTCATCCTAGAGAGGGATATAACTCCTTCTCTGTGTTGACCCTAGAACAATGATCAGTGACCAGAGGGTAAAATCTTAGGACTAGAGGCCTGGCTGCTGGCTTAGCAGAAACCACAGTCCTGACATTTTTAGCCTCGTCTTTGGAATTGTCTCAACCCAGAAACTACTCTTATGGCAGACAAATTTGACAAAATAACCTCACCAGATCAAATGCTGAGGCGCGCCAGATAGTTTCTCCATCACTGTGACCCATTTTCTGTGGTCCCTCTCATGACTGAATTCATAATTCTTTAAGGAATCTTCAAAATTACATGATAATTGAAACACATTAGAAACACATTACCAAGAAAACATGTAGGCAAATATGATAAGCAGAGGAAAAGATAAGACCACAGCAAGTAGTTTCTCAGCCAGACATGGCTTGAATCCTTGGGGATGGTGACAGTGTCTGGGAACACTATGGCTGACATGAACATAAATACACAGGTAGCTACTACTGGCATCTAGTGGGTAGGCTACAGTGGGCATCCCGCAGTGCTCATAACATCCTTCTTCAAGAAATAGTCTAGTGCCCAATCTGAACAGTATTGATTGCTATGCTGGCTAGCTTTATGTCAACTCAACAAAAGCTAGAGTCATCTGAAAGGAGGGAATCTCAAATGAGAAAATGCTTCTATAAGATCTGGCTGTAGGGCATTTTCTTAATTAGTGATTGATGAAGAGGGTCCAGCCCATTGTGGGTAGGGCCATCCCTGGTCTGGTGGCTTGGGCTTCTATATGAAAGCAGACTGAGCAAGTCATGGGGAACAAGCCAGTAAGCAACATCCATCCATGGCCTCTGAATCAACTCTTGCCTCTAGGTTCCAGCCCTGTTTGAGTTCCTGTCCTGACTTCCTTCAGTGATGATGATGTGCAGTATAAGTCAAATAAAGCCGTTCTCCCCTAACTTGCTTTTGGTCTTGGGATTTCATTATAGCAATAGAAACCCTAAGTAGGACAAGTGCTCAGGTCAAGAAACCCTGGCATACGTGAAGATAAAGAATGTTTCTATATGTTCTGCCATGGCATGGTACAGGTTCTAAATGTTAGTGAGTATCTATTATGTACATATATGGTGTTTAGCTTTATGGGAGTCTCAAGAATAAGTGTGATATCCACCAACATCAAGTTCCCATTTTACTTAGAGTTAGTGCACACATAATGAAAATCTGTGTTATTTGTTATAGCAACTGTTCACTTCGAGGGAGATTGATACATTCATTCACTAGAGCTGCTGTGATAAAGTGTCACAGCCTGGCTGGCTATCGTGATGGAAATCGATTTATTCATTTTTCAGTCTGGAGCTTGGAAGTCTGAGGTCAAGGTGTCAGAGAGGTTGGTTTCTTTCGAGGACTCTCTCCTCATTTCTCACATGGCTGTCTTGTCTGAGAGTGTTTACATTATCTCCCTGCTATTAATGTCTGTGCCTTTATTTCTTCTTACAAGGACAGGAGTCATAGTGGACTAGGGCTGACCCACATAACTTCATCTTAACACAATGACTTCCTCAAAGGCATCACCTCCAGATACAGTGACATTCGGAGGTATTGGCCATTAGAGCTTTATGGGTTTATGAGAAACATAATTCAGCCAATAACAATACTGTTACGTTACAAGTTGGAAACCAGGAGGAGAAAGATAATTAGGAATATGTAAATGCATCTTTGGAGGGTTAGATCAAGAAAAGTAATATCTAAAAGAAAAAATACTTTTGAGAGATCTGTTGCATAGCATGATGACCATAGATCATGATTTATTATATATTTCAAAATTGCTACAAATATACATTTATATATTTTTTACTATAAAATATCTCAAATATATGAGGTGATGAATATATTAGGTTAACTTAATTGCTCAAAAATTTAAACATAACATATCATATTGCAGCTGGAGAGATAACTCAGCAGTTAAGAACACATACTGGTTTTTTGTCCCAGAGGACTTTAGTTCAGTTCCCAGTACCCATATTAGGTAGCTCATACTGCATGTAACTCCAGCTCCAGGGAATCTGACTCCCTCCTTTGGGTTCTGTGAGCACTGGACTCAGATGCACATACATAATAATTAAAAATAAAATAAATATTTAGAAAATAAAAAGTTACATTTATGCCATATGTATATGCATGATAGAAGGAGAGAACTGATTCCCACAAATTGTCTTCTAATCTCCATACATGGGCTGTAGTGTATACATGCCCATATGACACACACGCACACTCATACACATGCACACAAACATACCACTAACTAAGTGTAATCATTCAAAGGATCTGGAGACATGGCTCCACAGTTAAAAGCACTGACTGTTCTTCCTGAGGACCCAGGTTCAAATTCCAGCACCTACCTGGCAGCTTACAGCAGTCTATAACACCAAGATCTGACACCCTCACACAGACATGCATGCAGGCAAAACACTAATGAACATAAAATAAAATAAACCCACAAAACACAAAAAAAACCCAATAAAAACTGTTAAAGGGAAACCTCAAAAATAAAGGAAATGTCACTAGCAATATTCTATGACTTTTGAGTCTTAAAGTAGAAAGGCTCTTGACTTGAATCTGGAAGGTGTTTAGGAAATTATGTGGGATGAAGGCCAGACTTCATGTTACCCTGACTCATCCACATCCCGGAGATTTGCTGAACTTCTATTAAGTTTTGCCTGCGTTCTGAGACTTCTGGATAACTAAGAAAAGATTCTTCCCTTAACAGAAGCTCTGGCCACACACATGTGTGTTGGCAGGTGTGAACATAGTGAGACAGGTCTGAGGAGGGCCAGACCCTTAGGAAGAAAGAACAGTGCTTTAGTATTTGTAAGGTAATGAGGACCCACACTGGTAGGGAGTTAACTGTTCATGGTGGGACAGGGCAGAGGTTCAGGCTGGATACATGGGTGGACTGATAGGTCACAGCTGGCCTTCCTATTCTGACCATCCAACCAGTTACTAAAGGTCTGCCATCTTCAGGGAGTTGTCGACAATAATGATGAGGAGGTACCCATGTTCCTGTGGGGTCAGTACAAGTTTCATGGCTTTGGGGGATGGCAGGAAGGGCAAGATATTAAAGAGAGGGAACCAGGGAAAGGAACCAGAGGGAGAGTCATAAGATCAGGGACCTATCTTGCTTGTTAGCCATCATGTTCTTATGCTACTGTCCAACACTTAACAGGTCCTCAGTAAGTGTTTAGTAAATAAAAGGATCTAAACATCTCCTAAGTACATTCAGAACAAGAGAAGCAATGGAGGAAGGAGGATCTGGTGAGAATGTTTGGGTCACATTCCAGGGCTGCCAGGCAGATGAGCTACCAAACAGTAGATGGTACAGACAGGTCTCCTATTGACCCATTTATAAGCCACTAAAAAAAAAATTGTAAGCCCCATATTCTAGTCCCATCAGTAACATAGACTAAATAAGATGATCTCCATCGCTTGGGTCTCTGGATATCAGAGTCTTCATCTGAGAAACTGAAGTAACAATTAGCTTGTTGATTAGGGCTAAGTCAGAAGGACAGCACATGGTGACTGCTAAAACAAAACAAAACAAACAAACAAACAAACAAAACAGTAATTGCTTTTGGATCAGACTGTCCACCAACAGAAAAGATCTCTTAAAGGATATCCTTCCAAATAATTTGTCATCAGTCTGTGAATGTTTGGAACTTCCTAGAGAGAAAGAAACTTGCCATTCTCCATTCTGTAGTGTGAATAATGGCAGATTTAAATACTCCCACAGAGTTACCTTGACAGGATAAAGAGTTGGGCAAAAATATTCATTCAGGCAGTAAATGTAAGTAACTGGCTACAGAAGATTGTTTCTCTGTGTGGAGGGAGATGATGAAGGGAAAATGTCCCTGAGTCTATTCCTCTCAGGAAGGAGGCAAGGGGAAGCTAAGGACAAGAAGACAGAATCTCCAACAGAAATGGTACAAGAAGGGAACGTCTGTGTTCAGATTCCTTATTTACATCATTTGGGCCCAAGGATGACACAAGTCTCTGGCTTCTGATAGCTTGAGAGTTTCAGAGCAGGAAGAAGCCCTAAAGTTTGGTCTTCAATTAGTCAGTGAGCATGCTCAGTTCAAGGGAAGGTTAGCCAAGGAAGAGTTGGATAATTTCCTCATAGAGTGGATTGAAGCAGGCCAGAAGGCCAGAGGAGTTTGAGTGGGAGAAGGGTGCCAGATGAACTAGAGAGGCTGGCATCAAGAGGTCTACCCATCTTCATGAATCTTGTTTGAATACTAAATGGTGGTTTGAATGAGAATGGCCCCCATAGGCCAATGTATTTGAATGCTTGGCCACAGTAGGTAGAACTGTTTGGCAAGGATTAGGAGGTGTGGCCTGTTGGAGGAGGTGTGTCACTGGGGGTAGGCTTTGAGGTTTCAAAAATCCCATGGTGTTCTCTGCCTCATGCTTGTGGATTGAGACATGAGCTCTCAGCTACTGCTTCAGTACCATGCCTGCCTCCATGCTCCCCACACCAAGATGGTTATAGACTCTAACCCTTCAGAACCATGATCCCCAAATTAAATGCATTCTTTTATAAGTTACCTTGGTCGTGGTTCTTATTAGAACAATAGAAAATTAACTAAGCCAGGCCCTAATGTAAATCTCTGCTTGGAGAAAGTGACCAATAGAAAATTAGAAATAAAACACAGGACCCAGCCAGTGGTCACCTTGCCTATGAGCATTAAACCCCTTGATGGGTTGGACAGGTAATATTAGACTTACTTTACTGATAAGGAACTGATGTGGAAGGTAGAGAAGTAGAGAAGTAAGTTTTGCCTGATGTCAAGTTAGTGATGGAGATATTTTGTAATTCATATCCATTCTGTTTTTGGTTATTTACCTGGAATTCAATGTGAGCCAGAGGGTTGGGGGAAGGGGAGAGGAAGCGGGAGGGGGAAAAGAGAAGAAGAGAGAGCTAGCAATGAGAATATCATAGTATTCCTTACCTTCTTGCCAAACATAGGTTCTGAACAATACAGCCTGTGATAATTAAGGGTTGCTGGAAAAATCCATATTTTAAGTATAAACTTAAACAAATTGAAGTACAATTTGCAAAAGAAAACTGAACTAATCCCCAGTGTTTATCTTTGATGAATGAGGACTGAGAAAGCACACCTGTGTAACCACATCTCAGGCCTGGAAACAAAATCTAATCAGTAAGCAAGTCCTCCGTAGCTCCTTTCCCACAATCATGATCTTCCAGTGGCCAACAGGGAAGGACAGCTCTTTTCTCAGGAGCCTTCTTGGCACTTGGGGGGAGCAAGTGGATGAATTAATTAGAGATCATTGAGAAACACTAACCAGTTGGGAGAAGAGATATAAGCTTGTAAACACACAGCCTTCTAGTGGAGGCAGCGCAAAGGGACACGTACGAAATCCTTGGGGCTGGCTTTGGCTCTTCAGTGTTTTTGCTTTTGTGTTGATTTATTTTCAACCCAGTTCCCTGGGTTTGCTGCGGCAAGAGTTTCCCTGGTGTAGAGGAGCAAACAGGCAAGAAATGTCTTTCCCTCTTCCTAGCCACCTGTCTCTGAGCACCAGGTATTCTTGGAAGAGAACGGAGACCAAGATGACTTACGGAGGTTGGGCAGTCCTATCTCAGTTTACCCTTGGTGCTTTTGGAGTGAGGCTTTGCCTCAGTTTCTAAGCCTATATGAAACAAAATGCCAGGTGTGTGAATGTATTTTATAGGCCTAGAAACAGAGGCAAACCATACCTTCGTATCCTGAGTATGAACTATGGAGAGTGTGTTTAGGGGTCAGGGCGGGACATACACCTAGGATAGAGAGAGATGGGTGTGATCAGGGGCTGGGGATTGACTCAACCAAGGAATGATCCATGAACATTGTTAATCCTTAGCAGAGAACAAGAAGAGATGGGAACACAAAGCAGGAGAGGTTAATCTGGTCCTCCTGGAGTTGTTGTCTTTTAAATGCACTGAGTGCTTAACTTAGTTTCCTGCAGGACTCCTATGACTCCTAGAAGTGAGGCTTTTTCTTCTCCTTTTACAGACATGGGGACAGACTCAGTTTCTAAACGACTCCCTCAATGTCCTGTACTAAGAAAGCACTGGGCTGCAGTTTGTATCCAGGGTTACCAAAATCTTTGCACTTCACCTGCACACAGGGAAAGTGTCAAGAACAAGAACGCTGTGGTTAATGCAGCCAACTGCTCAACAGAGGTCAAGGGGAGCAGGGAGAGGAAGTGGTTTCAGAAAATGTGATCTTAGGTGGAAAAAGGCCTTCTCTGGTTTCTTCCGTTGGCGAGGAGGCAGCTGGAGGTCATATCTGCTGCTCTAAGGAGCCTCTGAGGCAAGCAGAAATACTGAAATTTGGGACGAAGGAAAGTAGAAAATACACAGGTGTCTCTTGAAACCTTCAGTTAGCTGTATTATTGGATAGATGTTTGTTAGTTAATCATAAAGTTCAGGAGAGTATAAATGACCAGACAACAGCTTTTGTTTAAGTCCAGACAATGAATGGGATAATACACAGATGTTATTGATGTTAGAGACTGTAAAAGAAGTACTAACCCAGGGCCCTGTCTTAGCAGAATGTCACAGGGGTGGGAAGGGCCATTGCTAGTTGTCAAACATGGAAGTTCCTTAAAAATCAATGTTCTGGGTACCAAGGGGCAGCAGATGATCAATGGGCCTTTCCGGGCCTTCTACTCTTTGGAAAAGAACATTTCAAACCAAGCATCTTAAGTAGCACCCCGCCCCACCCCCCGCCCCCCACCGCCACACACACACTGTTTTAAAGGACAGAGCATACATAAATGCATTGCTACAGAAAATACAGATTGTAGCTCCAGGGGCTGAGAGCCAAAGGCACCTATTGGGTTTTAAAGAACCCACTATTTTATATCCATTGTGAGAGAGAGGCTGAGTTTGCAGGATGGTTCTTTATTGAAGCCAGGTGTCAGCTGTCTTCTTTGCCAGGAAGGGAGGCTGTTTGAGTCCCAGGAAGCATTTCCTGTGGTGGCTGTGCTTTTCTGGTCCAAGTGCCAAGGGCCAAAGACTCCTACAGTCTCTCATTTCTTCCCTTCTCTTTCTCCCCATCTCCCTCATACTCGTTCCCCTTCATCCCCCACGTCAATTTCCTTGAGCAATTGCACAGGGTCCTTACACTCAAAATGGCTAACATTTATGTGACATTCCAAAATTTGTTTCCTGGTCGCAGATCCATGAGATGTTGCTACCTATGCTCCCCGTGGCTCCAGTGGAACTTCTGTTTGAACAAGGGTCTCTGTTGTGTTCCCATTTATCCTTTGCTAAAAAGAAGCAGCCATTTTGCCTGATAAGTTCTTTCACCGAAGAGGACCTACTAGTAAGGAGAAAATGAATATGTATCAACCCCTTAGCCCAGTGCCTGGCACAAAAAAGGAGCCCGATAAAGATGGCCTTCTCTGCATATCAAAACAGGAAGACTGGCTCCCCACTTTGCTCCAAGACAGAGGAGGACACATCTATTTCTTTTGAAGAGAAAAGAAAATCATCTAAATAAAGACAGAAAGGTCAGGGACTGGAGCTTAGAAATCTGTCCTGCAGTCAGCCAGCTGCATGAGACTGTGAATGTTGGGAACCTAGGGATTCTTGATTTGTGTTTGTTCCTGTGGGTGAGCATGTGGGTATAGTCGCACAAGCATATGCATGTGGAGGAGGCTGCATGTCGAGGCCCAAGGCCAACCTCAAATGTCATCAGTCAGGCTCCATCTGTCACCTTGTCATCTGATACAGCATCTCTCATTGGTCTGGAACACCCAGCATTAGTGATGTAGGTGACAGGGTTCCTTCCTAGCTTTTATGTGTCTTAGAAACTCTTCTGTTTGGCCTTCAAGAATTGACAATAAAGAGTTGGGTCTTTTCCTTTTCTTTCTCCTAAATTTTCTTCCTCCTCCTCCTCCTCTTCTTCTTCTCTTTCTTTTTCTTCTTTCTTTCTTTCTTCTTCTTCTTCTTCTTCTTCTTCTTCTTCTTCTTCTTCTTCTTCTTCTTCTTCTTCTTCTTCTTTCTCTCTCTCTCTCTCTCTCTCTCTCTCTCTCTCTCTCTCTCTCTCTCTCTCACACACACACACACTCTCTGGTGCAATTAGATCAGTATCTTCACTTTTAACCACTGCCTGTCTGTGGCTGACTCATCGTAAAACTGCTGCACTTCCTGAAGAGGATTTGAGTTGGTTAGTATGTCCCCTCTGGGTGTCCTTTAAACACCCACCTGCCTCTAGCTCTGTCCCAGAGCTGTCTTAGGTGGGTCGCCCATCACCTTTTACAGTGGAAGAAATGTGGCTCAGAAGCTGCCCCTTATGTCTGGTTTTGTGCCCTCTACTCCCTTGTCCATCGCTTTTCTTCCCCAGTCAGTGGTTTTGACACTACCTCCACTCAGCTCCCAGGAACTCTGCTCCCTGACCAGGTCAAATGTTGCTGATTGGCTCGTCCAGCTCTGGCAGCCACTAAGTTGGTGGATGGTGTTGCCTACCTGTACATGCTTCTTCCTCACTGATCACTTGTAGCCTTTATAGAAAGACATCAGCCTGGCATCTTGGGCTGGTTTCCGGGGGTGAGCTCTACTCAAGTCTGCTGCCGTGCATGCCTGGAAACATTTGCTGCTGGTTACAGCAGAGAAACAATTTTAGCAATTCCTGTTTTCTTAGCCAGAAAACCATGGCTTCAACTTTGTCTACTCCCATGTTTCTCTTCTGTGGAAATGTTATACTGATTTTTTTTTCAGTGTGAAATTGTTTTAAATATGTACAGAACTATTTTATATCTCAGTGTTGGGCTGGGAGTAGCCTAGAAACTTCTAAAGGTGTCTTTTATGATGCTGTGCCAGTCACATGGAAGGTGCTCTGTGGCTTGCTGTTCCCAAGACCCAAGACAGGGCTGGAGACACAGAGGTGCCAGGATGAGAGAACTTAGTCCCCACAGGAAAGCTCTGCATCAGAGCCCTTCTCTGACAGGGAGGCCTTCCCAGAATGCCCCACTTCCCTGCAGAGGGTCAGGGTATTCAAGTGCCCTTGCTTATTGAGAGATGGCTGATCCTAGTGAGGGAAGCATCCTCATCCTCTTAGGAGCCTTTTGTGTTTGTTACTGGAATGAGTGCTGCTCTGTGGCTCATCGGATGATCCAGCATGCCCTCAGTTTGGAGGTTGTGAGCTGATGGGTCAGTGTTCCTCTTTGGTATTCAGGCTCAGTGGGAGACAGGAGCTGTACTGATTGTTGCCCACAGGACATATCTGTGTGACGCCCTGGTCACAGAGTCTGTAAAGGAGGACCTTCTGTGGAAGAGAATAAGTTAGTGATGTGTTTGCAGCAGGAAACCTTGTCAGTGGGTGGCCAGAACTACAGGGTGTGATTACAATCTAACTTCACTGTAACTTTTGACTCTTCTGTGTGTTTTGTTCTCATTTATCTTGTGAGTCACAGAATTATTTTGATGATTGCAGCAAAGTCTATGTTTACGTGAATTTAACTCTAACTAGCCAAAAGAATGTCAGCCTGCTATATGAAGAAAGAAATACACCTTGTAATACTTCATCTCTTTAATTCATGGTCCTGGCTTTTTTTTTTTTTTTTTTTTTTTTTTTTTGTCTTTTGTTGGCAGTGAATGGGGTTCAGAGATCCCCATTTGTGTGCTCTGGGCATTCCAGTTTGCTGTGAGTTTTGCAGAGCTGGGACACAGCTGACTCTGGGTGACACTGATGTTCTTGCCTGACCAGTATTTACTCCCATTGTAGGAACTGGGGACATCTCTTTTGTGAAGAACATTTTCTGCAACCAGAATGAGGTCCATTCTGCCATGGAGGAGCCCACTTAACTCAGGAGCAGTTTAGAGACGAGCTTATTGAGCAAGCAGACTCTTGAGACATTTCTGATGGTATGATTGGAAAATGTTCTCTTTGTACTGGGATCCCAGCTGACAATGGTCCTGCATTTGAAGAGCACCTGTCCACCAGGTGGAGACAGAGCAGAGCTCTGAAGACACGGAGACCTTAGAGCCAGTGTGGCTTGAGATCAAAGGCACACAGGTACGCAAAGCCACAGGTTTTTTTCTTAGTTTATGCTCACTTGAGATCGAAAGTATCTAAGCCCTTATGTGTAAGGTTTGGGAGTTCAAAATCATTTCTCAGATGTTGCTGAAATCCACTCATCTGACACACATTCACCCAACTGGGCCCCACCTACTTATGCACATCTGATTTTTAGACACTCTCAGCTGTTCATGAAGTTCAAAGGACAGGCACTGGCCTAAGGAGACCACAAAGCAGGGTATCTTTTGGCTCTGGAGCCATCTAGGAAGTGGAGTTATTATTATATGCTTATTGCAGAAAGGGCCAGCAGCAGAGGATGTCTCTTTAGGACACCTGATGTACATCCTACTGTCTCACTTAGGGGTGCTCCCAACCGCCCCTCCCAAAGCACTTGGCTCAGGAAGACAAAAAACCTTTTTCACAATGAGGCTGATTGAGAAGGCAAGAGCTCAAGCTCCAGGCTAGGTCTCCATTCATCATCAGCCTTGTTCTTGCTGTGGGGAAGAAATAACTCAGCAGCCAGAAGAGCATAAGTGGCTTCAAGATTCTACAAAGAAAATGAAGGAAAATGTCTAGTTGTTTGTGCTCTGTGTAGTCTGGAGTGTCTTTGGAACAGATGGGCTTTCTGGGGGTGACAGGGTAGAGATCTTCCAAGTTCATCTTCTTCCGTCAACAGTTGTGGGTGTTCTTTGTCAGGGGCCACGGAATAGCGAAGCTGTGCACAGGCAGCAAACATGTAAGGCCAGCTATGAAAGGAGGAGGACTGGTGGAAGATCAGAACTTTGTTTTTTTCCATAAGTCACAGTCCACAGAGAGTCCGAAGTCCTACTATGGGTACCACAATAACACAGAGACTATCTTTAATGAGCAGAACACAGGGATCTTAAGAGAATAGGATAGCCAAGGGCAGGGAGGCAGTGTTTTATTAGCTAGAAGCTGTCCTTGAGTTGGGTGAGCAAGGCATGGAATACAGGGATTGTAGGGAGGGTACTGGTCCTGACCCAGGTGGAACAGCGAGTGCTGGAGTCAGAAGAGTCCTAAAGAGAGGTGATGGGATTTCTTGCTACAAGGAGGGCCCAGTACGTGGAGCCACCACTGTCATTGAAACAGGAAGGGCACATGGAACCCTGGGAGAACAGGATCTATATCCCTCTGTTCAGGAGGGAGCTGGGACTACCTGTGAGGCTGTACCTTCTGCCTATTTTCTTATAGTGCACACTCTATTTCCTTTGACACCCTTAGCTTTTAATCCCAGAACAGCCAGGGGAGATGCCTTTAGTTCCCAGCTGCTGTTCAGCCTGAGGCAAACAAACCTGGGCAGAAGGTAGACATGGCTTTACCCTCACTGTCCTGACTCCTCTGTGCCCTGCAGCTCGACATCTGATTCCCTTTCTGAGAGCTGAGGTTAAGTTAGCATTCCTAACCAAGAAAAACTTCACACACTGTCTGCGGTGTGCCAGTGTTCTCTTCTGTCTCCTGTTGCTGGCCTCTGCCCCACCTGAGCAGCTCATTTGGCTGGCCTTTGTTGACAAAATGCCCTTGGACTTGCCTCCACAAGACCAAGGCCTTCCATCCAATCCTTTCCTCTCCACCCCCAACCCTAGTGGGGAGTTTTGGAAAGTTTCACAACACTCATTTCCCTTCATTAATTCTATGCTTAGAAAAGAATGGGAGGATGTCACTCTAGGAATGTCTCTTATGACACATTTGAGACCTTTGAGAGATGGGAACAAAGGGACAACAAAACACACGCTATAAATTATTCATTTCGTCACTCTATTTGAATAATGATATGTCTGTGTGAAGCTTCAAGCTCAGATACAGAGTCAAAGCACCTAGCACAGTAGCCCATGCAAGCATTCTGTGCCTCAAGGACTCAACAGCATGGCCCACAAGGGTTAAACAGACATGATAAAAGCCTGTCCAGTCAGATGCTATTATGAGCTCTCTAGGCTGAGTCTCTCAGGAAGCTGTTCACATGTTCTTAGAAAATCCATTTAAACAGGGTTCTTGGGGCACAGATGCAACTTCACTGTGAATCCTTGCAGATACACAGTGTGTCACTGCAGATACCCAAACCTGGAGTCAGGTGTAAAGCTGGAGTTTGTCAGTTGCTTTGTTCCGGATCAGAGAAATGTTTAGCAGCCTATTCTACAGTCTTTCTTAGAACCTGGTGTCTGCCACCAGCAGCTCTTCCTGTGTGGTGCTAGCATCTGCTTGGTTTTCTGTGAAGAGACTTCCTTTATGGTACCTGGGGCAGAAGCTGCCATGGCCACAGGAGTCCTCTGAGTTTTCCCTGTGGTGAGGAGCCAGGGCTAGCTGGCAGGACAGAGTTACTGCCCCACCATTATGCTGGCTGACTGAGTTGGTCAGGTAAAAAATTCCTTAAAACCCCCCAGAGCATGTTTTCATTTTTTATTGTTCCTTTGGAAAGATGAATATTCTAAATCATGGACGCCAGAAAAGAAAGGTCTATGGCTTTTATAAAATTGGCCATGCTGCATGTCTTTTAAAATAATATTTAAAAGGCTAGAAATTATGGTTACAAAAATATCCCTGCTAATAGTTTACAGTTTGGTTTGAGTGAGTTTAGCTTTGAGGTGTGGTAGCTCTGGAAATTTATTGTGAGTCACTACATAATAACCGGCTGTACCATCAGACATCAGCCCACACACAATTTTCCAGCCCTGAACTTTCAGTGTTTCCTACAAAATGAAAATAATACAGTCTTGTGTTTTATTCTAGGGATAGGGTGGTTGGCACCACTTTGGACTTTGCTGAAGGCTTGTGAATTTGATGTCTCCTATCAAATTAAGATGTATTGAGGAAGTATCTAGTTTTTAGTTGGCAGCACAAACCTCCTGTAAGAGAAAAACTATGCAAATGTAGCCTAATGTCTACACGCTGATTTCCTCCTCTGTGGGCTATTGCTTGACCTGGACCGTCATCCCCCTGAATGACCAACCCAGCTCATGGAGTCATAATTATACATTGGAAGAAAGGCTAACCCAGAAAACACAGATGGTTCTCTCTCTGCATGTTTTATTTATTTATTTATTTATTTATTTATTTATTTATTTTCCCTTTCTTTTCCTTGCTGTCTGCTCTGTTACTGGAGTTAGAAAACCATGGCTGTACTTTCTTCTATACCAAATCAAAGACACCATTAAGCAGGAGTAGTACAGTGATACTTTCTTCTCTCTCTGTTCTGAAATCTTAAGTTTTAATGGTTGTTCAATTATAAATGGGCTGACCCTGTGTCTTAGTTACTTTACTGTTGCTGTGATAAAACATCATGAGCAAAGGAAGTGCTTAATTGGATTTACCATTTCAGAGGGTTAGAATCTATGATGGTAGAGCAAGTCATGGCTGGAAAGCTGCTGAGAGCTCACATCGAGACACACACACATACACACACACACAGAGAGAGAGAGAGAGAGAGAGAGAGAGAGAGAGAGAGAGAGAGAGAGAGAGAGAATGAGAATTAATATTGGGAATGTCATAAGTCTTTTTTTTTTGTTTGTTTGTTTGTTTTTGTCATAAGTCTTTTGAAACCTCAAATCTTACCTCCAATGACACACCTCTTCCAACAAGGCCATACCTTCTTACCCTATTTTTCCCAGACAGTTCCACCAACTGAGAACCAAGTATCCAAACATATGAGCTGATGGAGGCCATTCTGATTCAAACCACCACAGCAGAGAAAGCCTCAAGTTATTAGGGGTACTTTATTCTCCATCTGTGACATATCCTTATCTCATCAAAGCCCATCTTAGCCTTGGGCTTCTGCTAGAATTCCTCCTTCCTTGATGTCTCTGTTCTTCCTCCTGTGAAATCCCCATGGCATTTACCCTATACATATGTTAATTTACTATCTTTCCACATGTGTCTTCTTTTCAACTGGTGTATACACTAACTTAAGGGGTGGGGAATGCTCTCCACACAGTTTTGAAATTTGCTATAGTCTGGGTCATAAATGTTCCCCAAAGCCAATGAATTAGCAGTTTGATCTTCTGGAATGTGCTTTTGTGTGGTGATGAACCTTTAAGAAGTAGAGCCTAGTGGGAGGTTTTAGATCATTAGAGGAGGATGTTGTCACAGGGGGTTGTGGATCCACCCATTTCATCTTTTGTTCCTTTGCCACGAGGTGAGCAGTTCTGCCCTGTCATCCAAAGATGTGATCCTTACCACATGTTCAAAACAAACAAACAAACAAACTAACTAACTAACAAAAAAAAAAAAAAAAAAACAGATGAGAAAAATTGTTCATGGATAGGACCCACCAAAACAAACCATTTCTGTTTATAAATTTATTATCCCAGGTGTCTGTTATAGTGATGCAAAGTATCTAACATAGAATCGCATAGTCTAACACGTGTTACTGACAGCTTAAGACATTATATGTGGTCATGACTCTCGTTTAGGGCAAAGCATTTGGAAGACATGGCATTTCCACCGTCACTGGGTTATTGAGTCTTCTCAAGGACACAAGGCTGTGCATAGCATTATATTTGTATGCAATAGAACTAAGCAGAAAAATAGTCACTCAGTGTCCCCAAGCAAGGAAGGGCGGAACCGAAATCATTCTGATGCCCATTACTATTCCTTTGCAGTGCAACATTTAAAATAGAAACTAGGGTGTTAGAGAAAGTCTGGGAACAGGCTCCTTCCTTATAGTACGGAGACCTGCTTTGCAAGTCAGCTCTTCAAGAATCCTGGAACTGTGGGAAGTGCCTACAGGGAACAACTTTGCATGCTGCTAGTGAGGTTTTTTTTTTTTTCCAGCTGCCTGGATCCACAGCCTAGAGAGCACTAGAGAGTGGCAGTATTCCAAAGCTCCCTACCTAGTGTTCCCAATTATACCCTTGTCATGCTAAATTATAACATAGGGTCCTGGCAGCCATGGTCAGGAAGAGCGCCTTGGAAGCCATCTTTTATTTTCTCTGGTCTGTGTCTCTACACTGTCACATTGCAAGTTTTCTTCTGAACAGAACTTGCTAGGGACAGAAAGGGCAGTGGAGAGCGTGTGGCTCTGAGGTTGAGTAGCCTTGTGGCTACTGACTAGGGCTGTGAGGTCCTTTCTTTCAGTTCAGCATGAATAAGAGTCTGCATGTGTGTACACAGAGCTCCGCCACCAACACCATCCAAATGATCTGCTAAGTCTTCACTCTGTGCAGTAGACAGAACTGCTTGTCTAGATGCAATCTGCAGGACTATACAGTGATCAGTCTTGGTGTCTAATAAGTGTGCATTACAGCAGAAGGGAAGTCTTGGCCAACATACTCTAGTGGGTTTAGATCATTTTCCCTTGTTAGTCAACAAACCAGTGTTTGGGGGAAGGGGTTTATGAAAAAAATTTCACTCACACATGGCAAAGTTTCTCAGTGTCAAATGTCTGTCACAAATGTTGCTTGCGGTCACCTTGGAAGCCTACAATTTAAAAAAAAAAAAATGAAGCAATTATCTCAACCAAAGTGCTATTGAGTGCACTTTCCAGTGGCTGATCCTCAGACTCCTTTCCCAACAATGTTTTCCTCATGTGAAAAGAAAAAAAAAAAAAAAGGCCCAAAGGAGAACTTGTGTGTGGCTCTGAAGCCAAGCAATCAACTCCTTGGAAAATTTGTATGGTGTAATACAGTTGCTGGGAACACTCAAAACACAACTATCTGGGCTTGTGATGATCTTGATTCCCTGCAAACCTCCAAGTTGATGGGAGCCATGGCAGCCAGACTCCTCCAGAATCTGTAACCTTGGATGTAAGACTGAAGCTTCAGAATCTACACTAGATTTCTTGCTTTTCAGGAGGTGATGCCGGGCCAACTCTCAGCGCCAGTAGACGGTGTCTCTACTACTTACTTTAATGTACTGTTAAGTATAATGCTATTTTGAATTATTCAGTAGAATAACATTATGATCTTTGCTCTCAAGTAAATTCTTAAAGGAAAATGTCTTTTGCATACTCCTTTAGATAAACACTCTGGGATGAATGGACAAAGAAGTAGGTGTGCATTTTTTTTTTTTTTTTTTGGAATGTATTGTATGCATGACTTTGGAGAAGGAACCTTTGTAGTATTTTGTGGAAATTTTTTAAGTCAATTCCTTAGCTAGATATTCTTTGTTGGTAGGTTAAGTTTTATCCATGCTGTAATACTTAAACACCCTTTTACCCCTGTAGGGAGAATCTCTTGTGTTCTGTGTAGAAGCATCACCTGTTAGTAAAAAGCTGGTGGCCTAGTAGCAAAGGCAGAGAGTAGAAGGTGGGAGTTCCGTGAGAGAGATTGGAACTCTGGGAGACAGTGGCAGGTTGGGGATTTCCCACAGGGACTTGAAGGAAGTCAGATGTATTAAACTGAGGAGAGGTCACTAGCCATGTCGCAGTATAAATGGGTTAAATAAGTTATGAGCTAGCGGGAACAAGTCTAGGCATTTTTAAATAAACAATAAGCCTTGGAGTCGTTATTCAGAAACTGGGTCATGGATGCAAAAGCCCACAGTTTCATCCCCTTTCCATGTGTACATGTGTAGGTTATGTAGGAGCGTACCATTCCATTGCATTAAGGCAGTATGTCTCTCAATCAAATGTGAAAAACTTCAACCATCCTCCTGAAGTCCTTTTCTCAGGAAACACCTTTCTATGATTCTATTTTGAACCTTAAAGTGCTTTCATAATGAAACACTTAGACATCTAGAGGCTGAGTGTTCTCAGACAGTACACCTTGAGCTATGGAAATGTGAGGGTGAGGGGAGTGTTTCTTATACAATTTAGGGTATAGGTAGGTGGACACTTTATTCTGGAGATTTTACATTGACTGTCTCCATGGTTCTGAATTCTGAATAACTAGAAGAACATTGAAACACTGAATGTATCAGGGAAGTTTCTCAATCCCTTTTACAAACAGTAGCCACTCTTCTCCCAGGTAAGAGTATTTCTGCAGAGAGGTGACACATTTCTCAGCCTTCCATCAAAATCTGTGTTTATATCACTGTCACTCTGTACAGGCAAGTGGTCCCCAAGGTGGTCTACAAATACAACTGATCCCAACAACAGGCATGCAGTGTTAGGTAGCATTTGCAAAGTGAATACAGATATAGCACGAAAGCCCAAGGTAATTTTGCACATTACCTCCATTCTGAGGGTTATCATCTAGGAGGAGCCAATTGCACACTCATTTCAGTGCTGCAGAATTCACAAGGGTGAAAACATAGAGCCAAGTGAGATGCCCATCAGCAGAGGAATGGATAAAGAAAATCTGGTACACATATACACTGGGATTTTAGACTGCTTAGACACTAGAAAAAATAAAATCAGGACTTTCTCAGAAAAATGGACGGAACTGGAGATTTTTGTGTGAAATGAACTAACCTAGAGTTGGAAAGGCAAATGTCACATTTTTGTCATGTTCAGAATATAGATTTTAATGTATATGTCTAGAAGCATGAAGGTATGGAGTACAAGATGGATGGAAAAAGTCTAAAAAGAAGGAAGCAGGGAAAAGAGCTTGCTGACAGGAGCCTGGTATTAGCTGTCCTTTAAGAGGCTCTGCCAGAGCCTGACAAATACAGATGTGACAAATAACACTGCCAAACATCGCACTGAGCACGGGTACCCCAATGGAGGAGTTAGGGGAAGAACTGAAGGAGCTGAAGGGGTTTGTAACCCCATAGGAAAAAATTACAATATCAACCAACTAGACCGCCCCCCCCCCAGAGCTCCCAGGGACTAAACCACCAACCAAAGAGTACACATGGAGAGAGCCATGGCTCCAGCCACATATGTGGCAGAGGATGGCCTTATCTGGCAACAATCGGAGGGGAGGCCCTTGGTCCTGTGAAGGCTCGATGTTCAGTGTAGGGAAACACTAGGGCAGGGAGGTGGGAGTGGGTGGGTGTGTGGGTGAACACTCTCATAGAAGTCGGGGAAGGGGGAATAGGATGGGGTTTGTGGAGGGGAAACTGGGAAGGGGGATAACATTTGAAATGTCAATAAATAAAACAACCAATAAAAACTGAAAAGAAATAAAACCTATGAAAATTAAAAGCAAAAGAAAAAAATTTACAACAAAACATCTTTCTTGCATATTAACCAAAACCATAATTTAAAAAGAAAAGCCATAAGTGAAAAAGAAAAGAACTAATTAGGAGCTTGCTTAAATGATAGGACAAGCGTGCTGGTAGACTATGGGGACAGAGGTGCAGGGAGGGTGATGAAAGAGTCTTTGCAGCATAAAAGGAAGCCAGGGTGGTCCCAGGATCTGAAAGTTGGTAGTTACCGGCGGTCTCATGTAAACTCTTCTGGAGTTTGATTTTACCCCTCTCACTTGTGTATATGACCAACTGAACTTGTTCTGAATGTTTACTATGGCACCCAGTCACTAGCTTGAACTACAGAACATGGAATCCATCTTACATATTTCTCATGCAGGGTTGGGGGTGCAGCTCAGAGGTGGAGTGCTTGCCTTGAAAGTATGAGGATCTGTGTTTAGCCCCTAGCATAACAACCCTAGACTTTGAGGAGAATGACATAAAGTCCCCAGAGGAGGGGGGGGGGATGACATAAAGGCCAACCCTGCTGTTGAGGGAAGTAAGAGGAAGGCATTCTTAGTTGAGCGTGCCCTGGGGGAGGGGGGTAGATCCTTGGGTGGAGAGAAGGATGGGGAAAGTGGGTTTTGTTGCCAGCTGTAGGTTCTCTGACAAGGTCAATATTGATACGTCATCATTTTCTTTGTTACCGGAAATATAAACTCCACAAGACAAGCTACGTGGAAAGAAGATTTGGGGCAAGAATATGATTGTTATGGCATTTAACTTGAAACAAACTATAGACAGGCTACTGAGCCTGAAACTGGAAATTGGGGAGCCAGGCTTAGAGAGAGCATGGTGTTTGTTCCTTGATGCTTTTACTATATCTCTTTTATTCAGACAGGTCCCCCTCATCTCAGCGCTGGAGTGCTGCTCCACAGTTTTAGTCTGACATGCCAATACCTTTCAGTTCGACTCTATTTGAACTTGCCTCTGAATTCCTCACCAAAGAACTGTGTTCTAAATTGGCTTGACTCACTCCTCGTTTTCCTTGGGTCCTTTGGGTGGACCTGCTGCTGTTGCCCACAGGGTCAGGGTCACATGAGTATGAGGAGAGAGATTCTGTAAGAATTATAGATGAGAAGGCAAAAATGAGAAGCTTAATTATGGGATTTTGGCCCTTTGTAAAGGAAGGGCTTTTTGGCAAGAGCCCCTCATCCGTTAGTGGCATCGGACACTCACCTGCTTCACACCGACCTGTACACATCTCCGTGGTGTCTTTCTTGAATCCAGCTATTCTTCTCCTGGGCACAAAGGTCAGCTGTTGTCTTTCTTTTGCCACTTTAGTTTATTCTCAGGACCTTAAGAAAGAGTTTTAAAAACGGCCCTCCACAGGCTGGTCTTCCGTAACATACGCATTTCTTAAATAGAAAATTTAGTATTAATTTCCAGTCTCATGTTCTATCTTCCAGAGTGCGTCGTCCTTTCAGCCTGGAGCACAGAGCGTGATGACGAAAGAAAAACAATGATTTTACGCATCCTGGTGAAATAAACAGTCCCGGCTGCATCAGCGGGTGATCCAGGCTCCAGTTTGAAATGTTTTACTGTGTCTTCAGGAGTGCAGTAGTAAAATCAGATTTCAAAGGAAATGCAAATTGTTGTTGAAGAACCTGGGGAGGGGGGCTGCATAAAGGGATGCAGAGGTGAACACACTTGGGCACATGGACTTGAATCACTGAATTTCATTAGCGTACACCTGAGTCTGGACCTAGACTGCAGATGGTGGTTTCTGAGTTAATATTCCTTTGGAGTCTGGATCCATGTTGAAGACTACGGGTGCCTGATTTAATATCCACCTCTACCACTTTCTGCATCTTTATTAGCCTTGAAGTTTCTTCAAGTATTAATATGCCTGTGCTGGCTCCCAGGTGGAGTCACAGCTTGGTTCCTATAAATTATTAATCTTGGGGAACAGACGTTGGCTTAAAATATTAATTTGAGTAAACTTTGCCAGTTTACAGAGTAACTTATGTGAGTGGAACATTGCTTGTCATCCAGTGTGAATAAGAATCAACAATAAAATGCCTTGTCTGGAAAGCCCCGCTGCTTTCAGCATACCTCACCTCTCTCTCCAAGACGCAGAACATCACTGGGTTGGAGACCCCAGTACTCATTGCCAGGGTCTCCTGCTTGGATGTTAATTCTTCACCAACAGCATGGGCTAGGGACTGTTTAACCAACCACTCAAGTGTTGCTGTCCTAAGGTATACATGGCGATGAGGCTAAGAATCCCAGACTCAGCATTTTGACAGGGAGTAAACAGTTTACTTTTCCAGACAAGGAAATCAAGGCACAGCACAGTAAGTGAATTTCCAGGTTAATGAGGTCCAGATCCAAACTTCAGCCATTGGCCTTCCGATCTGACGGCTGTTTTCCAAATGTCTATCTTGACAGTCCCTGACATGTGCTCATTAAAGATTCAGACTCCCAAACCTTTAGTGTGGGACTACGGTTCTATGTTACTGACAAGATTTGGAAATGGCAGCGCTCACTTCCAACATCCTCCTGGCTGTCCTGGAGCCTTTGCAGTTGGATAAATGAACTTGAGCCTAGGGCTGTTTCTGACCTCTTTTTACCCTGTGTTTCTAATCTCCTCCCCAAAGCAGACTTCTTTACCACAAAGCTCTTTGCTCTTTGTCTCCTCTACCATGCCTCTGTGCACTCTCATTATCCACCTTCCCCCAACCTGAGGCTTCCCAGGCTCTCAATGTGCCTGGTCATTCTGTTCAAGGTTTCTTTTTTATGACCCCGCCCTTCTCTTTGAACAGACGTATATCTATCTTTGTCCCAGGCTACCACTATCTTCTGTTCTTTAGTCATTGCTTTAAAAAGATAATCCCCCTCCTCTCTCTTTCCCTCTTTGTGTTTCTTTGTCTCTTTGTCTCGTCTCTGTCTCTTTGTCTTTCTCTCCTTCCTTTGTTTTTAAAGATGGATCTTCTTCTGTAGCTCAGGCTGACCTTCCACTCATATTCTCCAGAAGGCTGGGGTTACAGGTATGCTACACCACACACCAGCTTCACTGTTTTCGTTTCTTTTAGTTTTGACAGAATGTCACATCTGTCTGCAGTATTGTCATGATAACTATAGTATACTTTTCTTCAGACTTGTCCAGCACTGTTTACATTAAACCACCCAAATTTACTGCAGAAGAAATGCCTGCTATGTACATCACTGAGAGTGGTTATATTTTAATCTAAGACACGCATGAGGTTGATTCTGTTAACAGCTGCCCATGGCTGTTGAATTGTAGAGTGTCAGCTCACTGAAACAATGTTCTAGGCCCCTTCTTGTCTTCTTTTGGCACTGCCTGGCATTGGACTCTGGGCCATAGCTTCAGGTCCTAGCCAGTTTTCTACAAGGCCAAATGATGGTTCAAGAACACCAATTCCATTGGGTAAAACTCTTGATTTCTCCCATTATCTGAGTCAAAGTCGGATGCGTTCATCTCCTCTGTGATGACAAATTGATTCAAGGACTTTGGCTCAGAAGCTGTTGCTGGAGGATCCAAGCACAAATTAGATGCAAAACAAAACAAAAAAAATGAGCAGCTGTGTATGCTGCTGTGGTCCGAATAAATGACACTGCATGCGAAGCACCAAATTGATAGCATGCCCAGGAGAGGAGAATAATTGGGTGAATGGAATTTGTAGCTGATTATTTACACACCAGTGTGGATTTTTCACTTGAGGCACGTAATTATTCCAGGGCCAGTGGAGATGTTCCTGCATAATAGGAATTGAGCATGTTTGTGAATAATTTTGTTCTCCCTTTATTCTGAGGTCACAAAACACTTCTTGCAAGTGTCATACTTTTAAAAATAAGCATTGACAAACCTTCTGAAACAAACTTCTTTTCTTAGTTATATAAAATTTTTTGTTTTTGAGAATATATTAATTTAATATTTCATGGGCCCTAGATATCTTAAGGAAATGCTAATTTTAAGATAGCTTGTTAGAATGATTAATGGGAAATAATTTAAAGACTGAGGTTAACTCCCACTGACTGTCAGACTTTGAGCAACTAAGTCACTTCAGCTAAGCTACATTTTCTCATCTATAAAATGAAAAACTACTCATTTCACTGAGTTATTGAGGCTGCAGTATGTTCATATGGGTACAGGGGTATTTGGTCAACCATAAAACCCAGCAGCAGTAGATATATGTTGATTTAAAGAAATAGCTAGAGATTTAACATTGATTGAATCTTGTGACTACACCTTCACTGGGACTCAAAGGGAGCTGACTAGAATTGGGAGATTCAGTGGTGATGAAACTGTGCTGTAACAGTTACATATGTAGAGAACAGAGGATAGTCTGGCCTGTAGCAATGGGAACTCTGTGGTGACTGTTATGTCTACTTAACATGTCAAAGCCAGAGTGGAATTCTGGAACTTCCTGAGGTAGATGACTCATAGATCAGTGCTACCTAAGTGGTTTTACAGAGAATTTTAGTCATTTCTAAACACAACTCAAGACCCAACATATTTGGAAAATGCTATGTATGCTATCTGTGTCTTGGTGCTAACATTAATGAGATATGGGATAACTATTGCCAGCTAATATGTAGATTAGCTCTATATCTAAAAATCAATTAATTAAATGAGTTCAATTCCCTTGTTTCATTAGTTATGATTCAAATGTTTAATAGTCACAGATGAATTGTGACTTCCATATTAGTGTATATCACACATGTGTACGTTTTCTTTCTCTCTCCCCCCGTCTCTGTCTCTCTCTCTGTCTCTTTCTCTCTCTCTCTCTCTCTCTCTCTGTGTGTGTGTGTGTGTGTGTGTGTGTGTGTGTGTTATATTACGGAAGGTTATTTTCCTTACCATTCATGGCTTACTTGGTGTTTTACTTGGAATGACATTTAGTCATCTGGTTGTATTTTTCATATATAAAGTTTTCTTCTTATATTATATAGCAATGTATACCACTGATATTTGTAATAAAAATAATATACATTAGAACAGTTATGCATAAAATGAGCAGTCATGGATTCATACATTGGGTAATAAGATATGACTGGTTGGGGAAATAGTTGGGCCAGGTGAGTGACGTTAACTAGCACAGTGACATCATGTTTGAAGGACAACTGAAGTCTATGCAATAGTGACCGGAGCTTCTCAGAGATGATTGAACTCTATTCCATGAACATTACAACTACAGAGGTAATTTGCCATTCAATAGCAGGCTGTACCATAGAGATGTTATGAACCACTTCTAATTCTAACTTTAGATGATTGATGTCTCCCACCTCCAGGCCATCTGAGCGTTTCTTCTCTCATCACAAAACAGACGAGGGGACAACACACACACTCCCTGACAGAAATCCCAACTCAGCATAGACAGTGAAGTAGCATGACATTAGAAGACTTTAAAATCACTGCCTTTTGTGGGTTTCCTAAATTTCCTAAATTTTTTCCCATAGCCCTCTTCATCAGGAGTCAAAACCACCTTCACAGCATCTGAAATTCGGTTGGTCCTGTCCTAAGATTCAAAGGATGACAAGGAGCTTTTCTTGTGGTAGACCCTGTGGGCGCATTGTCTAAAGATTATTCTTTTCTGTTAAATCTGCTGCAGCTAGTCCAATGTCTCAGTGTGGAAAGCCTTTCAACCAGTTCATAGACATTACCAGCTGCCTGCTGTTAACCTGAAACTCTCTTTACTGTGCCTTATCTGCCTCACTGCCCAAATCTGGGTATAGACCCCCCAGGGAGACACCAATAACACCCACTCCACTCTGTACAGGCTCATAAAAAGTCTCCATGTTTTTTAAGGGCTCACCCATTGCATCTTAATGGGTGAGATCCAAGCCTCTTTTCCATCAGGTCATAGAGCTATGTTGAATCCAGATTATGAACTCTTTTAATAACAGTTTTGTGTAAATCTGCTTAACTTTCATACAGAGTAGGCTAAGATATCTACTGGATTTGAAATAATAATCAACTTATATAATTTCTGAAAGTTCTATTAGCCACAATAGGGTAGGCTCTGAAATTGCCTAACTAACAAAGTTATTTAACTTTACACATTGCATTAATTACTTTTCTTGTCACTATGATACAATATCTGGCAAAGGAAACTTAAGGGAGGAAAGATTTGTTTT
Organism: Arvicanthis niloticus; assembly: GCF_011762505.2. Taxonomy (NCBI): domain Eukaryota; kingdom Metazoa; phylum Chordata; class Mammalia; order Rodentia; family Muridae; genus Arvicanthis; species Arvicanthis niloticus. The sequence continues at coordinate 41,795,296 of NC_047660.1, forward strand.
GATTCATGGTTTTACGGAATCTCAGTACATCATGGTGGTAAAGGCATGGAGGTAGGAGCTTGTGGGGAAGGTTCCTGCCATGGGGTGGATAGGAATCAGAGAAAGCTAGTTGGAACCAGAAACATATATGTCTTTTCAAGATCTGTCCCTAATGATGTATTTTCATCAGACAGGTTTTGCCTCTTAGAAGCTTCTTATCCTCGGGAAACAAGTGTACCAGACATGAACGTGTGGGAACATCTTGTCTTCAACACATTTCTGTATCAATCATTTCAATGCTTTGCAGAATCATTGTTCTGTAGCATGAGGTTTAGAAAATACACTGTAGATCTGGGGAGAGATGGATTCCTCCATCTGGATATGCGGTTCTGGGAATCCTCCAAGCAGCTCTGGCTCCTCAATTTCTACTGTTTCTATTTCTAGAGTCATAATTACCCAAGTGCCTGTCTGTGTTAAAATATTAATTATTCTGCCCCAGGACATGTCTAATCATGCTTCTTATCTGTTAAACTTCTCACCAACTGTGATGCCTAACAGGATCAGCTTCACATGATCTAGAATTACTTAGGAGACAAGCCTATGAGCATGCCAATGAGAGGTTATCTAGATTACATTAGCTGAGGAGGCAAGACAGTCTTGGACTGAATAAAATGGTAAAAGCAGGGTGAGCTCTAACATTTGGTTGTGCTCCCTGACTGTAGATGTGATGTGGCCAGCTGCCTTCAGCTCCTAACATGGTGACTTCCTCGTCAAGATGGAGGATGCCCTTAAAGTGTGAAGCAAAACCACTTCTTACTTTTAAAATTTCCTTTGTAGGAATTAAGACACCAATGGTGTCTGTTATAGATAGACTGACTTTAGAGATGGAGGGAGTTAATAGCTCAATGTTGCTTTGCTTAGGAAGAAAATGGGATCAGAGAGGCACCGTGACTTTGCGGATATCGCTCGGTTAGCATGGTAGCCCATGTTCCTACTATCTGTTTCTTAGTAAGCCTGTTAATTTATCTTTTCCAACTTGAAAAGCATAGCAATTATTAATGGGCTAGAATGATCTCCGTGGTAATAGAGAGTTTTATCTCTAAGATGAAATCTTGCCCATCCTTGTGAGAACGAGCTCTGAATATGTATATCCTATATTTCTCCCCTCCCCCCCAACCTCATGTATTTTTGTAAGCTCTGTCTGGGTAGAGTGTGACAGTGAATATATAATGTGTCACTAAGTGTCTTCCTGCTGCTTTAGAGGACAACCTCTGAAGATTTTTCAGCAGCCAGCCAATGACATCGGCATGGCTTTGAATCTGCCTTTTGACCTCCTTGAAAGCTGTCTATTGGAAATTCGAGCTAGATCCTGTCTCCTGCTCCTTCTCTAGGACCCTGTTCTATGACCTTCTCCCTCTCTCATTCGTCTTTTAAATCTTGCCATGGGATATAAAAGTAGATGAGCATTGCAACTTATATAGTAGAAGAAAGATTCACTCTTATCAGTTAGCAGGAGGCTTGCCATTGGTGTGAAGCATGTAGGTCAGAAAGTTAGGTCAGAAATACATTTCAATGCCCACCCAATAGAGGATAAAGGTGGCACAGGTGGATGTCCTACAAGCTATAAGAGGAACATGAGTTCTCCTTCAGGGAAAAGTCCCCAAAGAAACTGCCTTGTTAGGGCTGTGATCTGAAACAAATGTACCTCTGGCACCTGTGCTGGGATATCTGTTGGGAAATCCCCATTACTCATCTCCATTACACGGGGGCTTCTGGAAACTAATGCACATCCACGCATGTCTCTGCTAATGGAAACACGGAAGCTACAGGGTCATGGTCACACAAGCCTCATCCCGCTGACCCTCAGGGCTGTAAGAATCACAAAGAAGGGAGTGAGTGATGGAGCCCACTCATTGAAAATTCTGAGTTTTGAAATGTGGGAAATGTCATGTTCGCCATTTCTTTTGGAACAATTCTGAATTTTAGAGATGATGTCAAGTTAGGCTACCCCAGGGTAAAATGAAGGAAGAGCCTTCCCACAATGCTCACTTTAAGCTATCTTAAAGTATCTAATTATCTTTAGGGGCCTCTTTTCTTCACTTGGTTCTGGTGAGCACTGGTATTAGAGCCATTGATACTGATACCTGTCTTACTTACAGATTTATTGCTGTGAAGAAACACCATGACCAAAGCAACTCTTATGAAGGAAAACATTTAATTGGGGCTGGCTAACAGTTACAGGAGGTTTAGTCCATTGTCTTCATGGTGGGAAGCTCGGCAGCATTCAGGCTGACATGTTGCTGGAGAAGGAGCAGAGTTCTATATCTGGATCTGGAGGTGGCAGGAAGACTGAGACACACTTTCTCCAACAAAGCTATACCATTCCAAGAAGGCCACACACCCTAATAGTGACACTCCTTATTGGCCTATAGGATACATTTTCAAACCACCACATTACCTCACTCCTTTGCTCAGGATGTCATAAGCTCAAGGGACATCAGTGTAACTTTTCACCAAAAAAGAACCATGTAGGCATTTTCCTTTGAAATTCTTAGAATTCAAATTTGCTTGTCTCTACCCAGGATCTGATGAGAATGTCTACCAAACAACCCCATATTAGAGATAAATGTTTTCTCTGCTTCCCCCCACCCCAATCTTAGAGTCTCTTCTTGCCATCTGTAACTGGAGGTAGAGAGAGAGAGAAAAAAAAATGTGATGCAGAGACTAAAATGACCTGTCTTCCATCCTGTCTTCCACTGGAGAGCTGCAAATTTGATGGGTAATACTAGTGGGAATACCTGGCAGATCCCTTGCTCTTTGCATTGCTTGCCCGATCTGTTGAGATGATATGACCGGCAGTGAGTTCCTTTTCATTCTCACCTCTACCTGATGTGTGAATCAGGCAGTTTAGCAGCAGCAAGGACGATGTTTTCCAACAGAAGCTTATGGATCCACCAGCTTTTGGACGTGGGTATCTATTCATCTTTTAGGGATCTCTTTTCTTCACTCATAAAATGAAGCTGCTGCTATTACGTTAGATTAAACAAGAGATGCTAAAACAACGAATTTACCATCATTTTATTCTATTTAGTCCACTATGGAACTTGCTATCCCGACCACTCACTTTCCTCTGAAAAATGTTCACTGTGTTGGCTTTTAGACCATTGTCTCCATGTTAGCTCAATAGACATCATAGGGCTGAACATTGCTCTGGGGAGCCAGAATATGCACAAGGCAGGTCTTGTCATTGAGGCTTTTGTAAGGTAAGAAAACATAGTCGCCATTTGCTTCTCCCCAGATGCTCGTTCTCAATTTTGTTTTGATTTTTGTCAGAAATTCTCTCTAGCTTTTCTGTATACCCTCCAAGGAAAGTGATACTCACCACGAGTTTCAGTCACCCTTTAGATTTAGAATACTTCCTGTGTGGACCTGTACCACTGGAGTTACAAGTTGGTATGTGTGTCCACACACTTGTTATTATCTGGTTTTTGGCCATCTCAAAGCAATCTCCCACTGAAAGTGTTTGAAAGTAAATCCACTTTACTGTTATGTGTCTCCTCTTAGCATCTGCTCTTTTCCTCTGATGTCTTGATTAAGGATATAATCATCTCTTTGGCCAGTTTGATTAAAAGCTTCAGAGTCATGTGCTTTCTCTCCCTTCCATCTTCTCATTTGTCACCTGGCTTTTGGGATTCACCATGGAAGCATTGATGACTCCTGTCCTTTCTACTGTTCTGCTCCTCAACTAATCTGAGATCAGTCTCTTTCTATTGCAGTGCTATCAGTTTTAAGAAGTATATCACCACCCATGCTTGTACCTGCTCAGGCTCAGGCACCTCAAAGTTTCTATTGACCAGGTGGCAGTCTTCAGACACATGTGGTCTAGGTCTATGCATCCAAACTTGTAGACTATACTTTAGTCTCTTCGGAGAAAATCTTAGAAAGAAATGTAAGGGGGCATGTGTCTTCTGGCTTTCTAGATGGCCTTTGAGTACCAAGTGCATTCGAAGAATTATATCTTGAATGAGGTGTTAGGGGATGTCAAATAAGCAAATAAGCAAATTATTTCATTTGTAAGTCCTCTTTTATTGATGTGGTAAAGTGATAAAAAAATTTGTGTAAGTTTAGAAGATTCTTTTCAATAGTGTAAAATTAAGACCCCCAAGTAGGACTCTTCAGTGTGCTATCACTTAACTGGCAGATTTTTCTTCGTAGAAATGAATAGTGGGGAGAGATAAATAATGATATCTTAGACTTCAAAACTCTGATCAATGTGTACCTTCACTACTCCCTTCAGACTTCTCTGCCTTCCGTTTCTTCCCCTCTGATGCATATTCCCTGTTGCCATGGGATCTGGCCATGTTATTCTAGTAGCTGGAAATATTTCACATTGAGGCAGGATAAAAATTAAGAGAACAAGGGAAGGGAATAAACCTGACTGAAGTCTCTCACCAACTGAGAGTCATGATCAACTAATTATCAGTTAGTTAATTATCATGGTTAACAATTAACCAAGTTTGCTGAGAAAACTGGTGATACAGAGATATTATTTCTTCTCCATACAGATATCTCAAACAAGAACATTAAAATAGCTATGAGCCGGGTGTAAGGCTAAGTGTGTATGACCTTGAGCTTGGACTTCTTGTCAGATGTAGTTATTTGTTGTGGTGGGTTTTTTTGTTTGTTTGTTTGTTTGTTGTTTTGTTTTTTGTGGTTTATTTTTTTGTAGATTTCACAAGACTACAAACTTTGCTTAGAGTGAAAACATGTCTTAACTTGTGTTCTAATCTAGTAAGGATGCCTCAGCTTAGGGCACAGGGCTTTACCTCATCAGTCTGTACCTCTGCCTAATGGGCTGTGTAGCTCTCTGATCTCATTTGCAAACAAAACTAAGAACAGCCCCCACCACGGAAGTTCCTTCACAATCACTGGAACAGTGTGAACTGACTTCAGAAGCCACCTAAACACTGCTTATTTGGCTGCTGCTGACACTTGTAGGTGCTAAACTCTCTGGAGACTCCCACACCATACTTGGGTGAGTAAGTCTTGCTAAGCACTCCTCTCTATCGCTGCTTTTATCTGAGTCAGTTAAAATTTCTTTCTTCATAAACTCTACAGCTGCTCATACTGACTTGTCTTGAAATTCTCTTCTGCCATAACTAAGAATCCCCTGCTTCAGTTGAGTGGAGGCCTCTGAAGGAACTGCTTGGTCTGCTGCATAACACTCAGGGTTGTTCACCTAGAGGTTGTGTCCTAGAACCTGAGTCTCTAGATCAGTGGGCAGGGCTGGGCTGGTGGACTTCTATTTTGTATAGCTCCCAGGTACTATTGATGCTGCTGGCCCAGAGTTTATCCTGGAAGGACCATTGTCCCTTGACTCAGGTCTAAATAGCCATATGTCACTCAAAGCTCTGCTCCTGAGCAGGGGAGCACATCTGTGCATCAGCTGGTGTCCTTTCACACCTGCTCTTCATCAGGTCTGTAGCTCTCTGTTCTGAATCTGATAAACACACACACACACACACACACACACACACACACACACACACACACACACGGCCTGAGAATCCATCAGAGCGATTTGGCTTTTAAGATGCATCCCAATGAACAAATTGTTTGGCAGAGAATATTTCTTTCACTTATCTTTTACAAAGAGGTACATTTCAGGATGTTTATCTGTGGGGATTAACTTCTAAGACAGCTAAACTTGAGTGGTCAAACTTTTCCAGTAATTAGAACGATGATATTCCTTTGGGACCAACCAGTCACTGAGTTTGGCGGGGTTTTCCATGTTTCTGGATTATCAGCTTGGCAATCGTCCCCACACAAAGCACAGAACTTATCATGAGTCAATGGAGTCATTATCATGATAATTTTAAATATTTATAAGCTATTATAAATATATATCGTGCTGAAAAGTAAATTAAATTGTACCAAACTGATAAAAATCCTCAATATTTACAGTTAAAGCTCATAAATAATATAATAAGAACTGTAAGAATTGAGAGCATGGGAACAGAGGGATCATGGGAAAATGCTTTTTTTTTTTTTTTTTTTTTTTGGTAATGCTGGGAATTGAACCCAGGTACTTTTGCATATTGGGAAAGCATTCTACCACCTAGCTACACCTCCAGAACTGAAAAATAGCGGGTTTTTTTTAAAACCACCAGAGGTGCAGTAATTTGTTACAAAAGCTATGGTGAAATGATACAGACTTTCATATGGCCCATTCTTTTATAAACGTAAGAAAAACTTAAAACTGAAAATGAAAGATAGGTTGGCTCATCCAAAGCCTCATTGGCAATTTGACATGTTAGACAGACACAGCAGATAGCTCCTGCATTTACGGGGTATAAAGTGCTCTAGTTTGGATCGTAAGCATTCTCCAAAGGCCTGTGAGCTAAAGGCTTGAATCTCAGTTTGGTCTTACTGGAAGGTGGTGGAAACTTCACGATGTGGAGCTTAGAAGTAAGACCTGTGTCTTTGGTGCATGCCCTCAAAGGACATGATCATGGAACCTCAGTCCCCACTCTCTTTTTATATCCTGGCTGTTAGGATAACCATTCTGCCCACTACATGCTCCCCACAATGGTGGCGTATGTTGCCTCGTCACAATTCCCAAAACAAAAGCAGATTTTCAGCTAGATACGGACTGAAAACTCTAGTACTGTCAGTTGGAGTAAACCTTTCTCTATAAATTCAGTTATCCCAGGTAATTTGATATAGGGGCAGAAAGTGAGCGTACTCACACAGAAGGGCGTGTCTTTGCTGTTCTTGACTGCTTTGAAGACAGAGACAAACAGTCATGGCGGTGAGAAGGAAGCTCAAAGCCCCAGTCCTCATGCTAGTCAGTGAATATTAGGCATAGCAAGGATGGCATTTGCCCTCTGCACAAGAAGAATTATAGGAGCAAAACTTCCATAGGCTTCTCCCTCAAGAGAGGGCACAACTCTTTCCTTTGAGTACTTTTAATTGGCTCCCAGAAAGCTGTTCAGATCATTCGCTGGAGGATCAGACTTTCTTTGTCAAAGAGGCATTGTAAGTGGTAAGTTCTAGAAATTCCACTGAAGTCTAAGTGAAAATCTATTGAGTGTATTCGGGTTTTGTTCCAGTACCTTTTGAAGTCTAAAGCTAAAATTTCAGCGTCTAGACAAGCATTGTAGGAGCCCTCTCCTCTCAGGCCTTTTCAAATTCTTTAACAATCTATATTTCTTTCTTGCACAAATCTTTTTAAAGAGTTTAATGGCAGGACTCTACTGCTTTGCTATGTTCACTGTGAGATATCTCCATCCCTAACTACACTCTTTGTAAGAAAGCAGTAGGGGTATGATCAACTTAATGAACCTAATTTTTCATAGATACTTCTTTCATTGGTGGCAGGAGAGAGGAAGCTTATCCATTGAGCAGAAGATAGCCCACCCTTCAGCTAGTACCTCATAGGGCAGGTCCATGCCCATAGCCTCAGATTCATACCCTGTCTCTCAAGAGCTACAAAATCCTGGTGACAGTGAGGTGCTCCAGAGCTCAAACACTGGACTTAACTTTTCCTTTTTCTGGGTAACATCTGCACTCTCTACTTCTCTGTGAAAATGAAGTGGTTACTGAATGGAGCACAGCCCAGGGCTTCTTATGGCTCTCAGTAATTATTCAATAACCCTATTTTGTGTGACACTGGAAATCAAACCAGGTGTGTGTTTTAGGCAACTTCTCTGCCAGTGGGCTACATTCCCAGCTTTTGTGTTTTTCTGAGTAGCCCATGCTGTCCTTGAATTTGCTATGTAGTCCAGGCTGTCCTTGAATTTGCTATGTAGTCCAGGCTGGCCTTGACCTTGTCATGATTCTGCCTACATCCCTCAAATTCTGGGATTACGTGTGTTTTTCTATGCATGGCTTAACTATTGTTTAAGTAAGCTGTAGACTATGTTATATGTTTAATTTATATTAGTTTTTGATGTGAATAACTACTGTTTTCTATACTACAACACTGTGAAGCTTCTTTCTCCCTCTGCAGTGACATTCAATAGGAGGTAGCTATTCTTGGAAGGCATTCACATCTAATGGGTGTTTCCTAGCATTATGGGCCTCTCTGGACAGCAGATAGATAGATAGATAGATAGATAGATAGATAGATAGATAGATAGATAGATAGATAGATAGTATAGGAGCATAGTATCCTAGCTGATAGGAGTATAGATAGGAACATTAGCTGATAGGTCAACATGCCTCAGAACCCACAAGCTATTTCTGTGGAAATCCCCTTTATGACTAGGAAACCTCGTATGTCAAATGGATTTTCCATTTTAATTCTTCTGCACTTTTATTCCCATCCCTCTGACTCCCTTAAGGGGTTAGCACTTATCTCTTTTTCTCATATTCACTTGAAAGCCTTCATTTTGCTAAAGTTGGTGCCCAGATGGTCTGGATCAGACCATAGTGAAGTTATTGGCTTCATCCCAGAGCTCAGTACATGCCTATCTGAGACCCGACTCCATGAGACTCACAACTTTTCCTTTCTTTTTTGGGGGCATGGGGTACCACAGCTTACTACCAGACGTGCTACACATCTCAACCCTCTCTTGCTAACAGATGTACACCCCCTGGCCTTCTTAAAGTAGGATAGCACATGGATACTAACTTTTAAAAAACTGATAGGGTTCATGGGCCACATTGATGCTATATATATATATATATATATATATATATATATATATATATATATGTGTGTGTATATATACATATATATACACATATATGTATGTATATATTATAACTTCATACATAATACTTCATATTTATACATTTTATATATTTAATACTTCATGAACCTTCATTGTTTGTTTTCTATAACTATAAGCAAAGATGCTGTAGATTTTAAAAATACAAGATGTAATTTAAATATAGGGAAAACAGTTCTGTCTCAGAAAGACAAATATCATCAAAATGGTATCAGAAGTCAGCGACAACGCCTTTGTAACTCCTTTGCAATGCATTCCATTCCCAAGCTATCTTAGGCCTAAATAAATGGCTTTCATTTCTTAAGGAACATTCATTATCCTAATGCCTTTAAAATGGAGACTTTCAGAAATCAATACAGAGCCAAGAATAGAGTCTACCCCTGATTTACTGTATCATTTTTGCATATGAATCAATTAGATAAAGTAGTTACTGCAGCATTCACTTATCTATTTATACAGATGGGTCTCTTCCTTAAAAAATGTGGGACCCATACTCACCTGATGAGGGAAGAGCAAACAAAATGAACTTTTGCCACTGACTACTGATGTCATCCCAATAACACTTGGATGCTCAGCTTGTATCAAGGATGGATGCGTCTGTTTTGTGTGAGGTTTTCCTGGAAGTTCCTCCAGCAGAACTGCTCCTTTGGCCTCACTCTCCATCACAACCTCTCATCCAGAGGGGCTTTGATATCTCCTAGTGCACGTGGCAATGTGCCTACCTAATCTGCATATTGCTATGCACAGGACAGCCCTTCAAACTGGAATTATCTATCCCCAAATGCCATTAGTACTGACACTGGGAAGTCTGGACACTCTTGGCTTGGCAGGGACAGCCTGGGCAAGGATCCTGCTGTGCTTATTTCAAATGTCCATCTGGAATGTCCGGTTCGGACTCTGGCCCAGCAGACCTCCAGTGGACTCTAGTGGTCATGGGAACAAATTCCCCTGAAAATTTTCTTACTTCTTCACTGCATCCTAAACTGATTTATTTGGGCTCTATTCTACACTCTGATAGGAGGGTTAGGTTGGGATTATACCCGAGAAGACAGCAGAGAGACATTATTAGATGAGGCAGTTAGGATGTATTTGACAAGTGGTGTTGATGGTTGACGGAAAAGCAAGATGGGCAGCAGAGGAGAGTAAGCAAAGGTCTTAGGCTCTAGAGGACATCAGTGCCCCAGTTCTTACTCATAAAATCTGTGTGTTCATTGATAGTAAACTATCAATGAACGGATATTTAATAGATCAAGGATAGGGAGGAAAAGGATGCAGATGTGGCCAAGTGTTGGTAATTGTTGAGTGGGGAATTGGCTCATAAGGATTTACCGAGCTATTCCAGTTTTTTGTGTGTTTGCAAGTATTTATAACAAAATGGAAGCCTGGTTAAAAAGTGAAAGATGCCTGTGGAGATCATTAAGGATGTAGGAGGCTTCTGTGAATTGGTGGGATTAGCTGTCGCATTACTGAGAACGTAGGCATTTTGAAGAAATGAAGAGACACAAGGTGTTATGGATGGAAAGAATCAATATTTTAGGGATATCGTCATCCCTCAGGAATAAACAAGACATGAGATTCTGATGAAAATTGCAACAGCTTTTCTCAGAAGCAGGCAAACAGCCTAATATTGACTGAAAAAAGGCTTTGTTGAACAAAGTCTAGGTGACTGCTGGCTGTGAATGGGAGAGCAAGTATGAGTCTTTATACTGAAATTTACTATATTAACACAATGCCTGTGTGTATAGGTGTGTGCACAAATCTATATATTGGGAGGACACAGCCTTAGAGAGAATTTCATTTGAGACCCATGGAGACAGGAAAAGAGTTCAGTTCTGATTGGAAGTGGGGGATATTATTTTTTTTCTTGGTGAACTGAGCTGGTTTGGACTGGGCATCTAGTTGGTGGGACTGCCAATGGTAAACAGGGCTAGAATCCAGCATGCCCTGGTGCCTGCTGGGTTCTGTGGGTTGTGAGGTCACTTCTAGGTGTACCCTTAACTCGGCTACTTCTTTCACAGGTCTCTCTAAGTAAGTTGGAAAGAATACTGTGGTATTTGAGGGTAGAGATGGTGCTACCCAGGCTCAATGACAACCTGAAGCATTTGTATAGTCATGGCTAGCCTCAAACTCAACAGGGATCCACCTGCTTCTTCCTCCCAAATTCTGATATTAAAAGTGTATACCACCACACCTGGCTAACGGGGTGTTTTGAAGTGTGCAGTTTGGATGCAGTAAATATATTCACATTACTGTGAAGCACTTCTGAAGAATTACCCCTCTTATAAAGCTGAAAATATCCACTGAATAGCCCTTTCTATTACCCATGGCCACCTCTTCCTGCTCCTCGTAACCCCCAGTCTGCACTCTACTGGTGTGCATTTGACTACTCTGTATCTCATGTAAGTGGAGTCATAAAGCATTTGTGATCTTATATTTATCACTGACATTATGTTTAACATATTGTCCTCCAGATTCAGCAGGACATGTGGCAGGATATACACGTATAGTAGCAGTGAGTTTGTGGCTACACCACTTTGTGCTCCAGGTAGGGTCTGAGCTTCCAGCCACCTGCCCAGGAACTCTTTGGATTTGAGAATGAAAGACACACACACACACACACACACACACACACACACACACACACACTAGCTTAGTTTTGAAATGTCTTGGCTAACTCAATGACTAGGCACTCCTAAATCTTCTTCTGCTACCCCAGGCCCAATCAGGGAAGTGGCCAATGGCCACCCACCAGAATTCTCACATGGCTGGTTGGCTTTCTCTCCTGTAGTTCCTGCGTCTGATTCTTTCCCCTTACTCTGTCTCTCTCACCCCGCCCCCCAACTCATGACAATTTCCTCTGTTCCTCTCTGTGTCTTAGTCTGCACAACTCTAAGGGTCCTGCCCCCTGTTCCTCTGCCCAGCCATTGGCCACTTGAATCTTTATTAATCAATCAAAAACCAATTGGAGACAAGGACTTTTAGCATTTATACACACAGATTCCCAGTTGAATCAAAGCATTAGAACCAATCTCCAACATCCATACACTACTCATTCCTCTCTATAGGTGTATAATATTCTATTGTATTCATTGATCATAGTTTTGCTTACCTGTCTATCATAGATGGATACTGGTATGGCTTCTACTTCTTAGCTATTTGAATACTGCTGCTGTTAGCATGTGTGTGCAAATATATTTTAGAGATGTTACTTTTGTGTATATATGTATATATATATAATTTTGTATATATGTATAATATATGCTAATTGTGTATTATATATTTGTTTTTTCATAACTACCATACTATACTTCATGGCATCTTTATAATTCTACAAACACTGCACAAGGATTCTGTTTTCTTTACACCATTTCCAATACTTGTCACTATTAGCAGTACAGTATCAGTATGAAGTGATACTTAGAACATTTTTAAAATCTTGGTGTGTTCTAAATGATACTTAGAACATTTTTAAAATCTTGGTGTGTCTATGTTTTACACACACTACTCATCGCTGTACACTACAAGCTAGCTGGCCCGTGAGTTTCTAGGGCTTCTCCTCCCTCTCTCGTGTGCTACAGCATCTTGCTTTATGTGGCTTCTGCAGATCTGAACTCAGGTCCTTTTGTCGTATGGTTAACACTTTCACTTACTGAGTCATCCCCTCGGCCCCATATTATAATTTTTATCTGCCTCTCCCTAGAGGCTAATGCTGTTGAGCAACTCTCAGTTTGTTGCCTGGCCATCTCTTAATATCTATGTGTTGTCTTTTCTTCTTGTGGTATCGGGGACTGGACTTACCAGGCCTTGTTTGTGCTGGCCTCGTATAACTCAGCAACACCAGCCCTTTCAGTACCATTCTTGAAGAAAAACCTCTTCAATCTCTTGCCCTTTTTAGGGGTTGGATTACTTTTTTGTTTGTTTGTTTATTTCGTAAGTTTTAGGAGTCCTTGGCCATTCAGGATATTGAGCTCTTATTGGTTGAATGATTCACAAATACGTTCTTCAATTCCACAAAGTGTCCTTTTTTCCCCCCCTGGTGGACTCTATGCTTTGATGCAGGCCCTTTTGTCTAACTTTACTCGTGTTGGCATTGCATTTGATGTTATATTGGAGACGTCATTGCCAGACCTGGGGCTGTGAGACATTCCCCTTCATTATTCAAAGCGTTTTACAGTATTCCATCTCTCAGACTTGGAGCCATTTCGTGCTCATTTTCACATACGGCTCAAGGAAAGGCTGTCTCTTCATTCTTGCAGGAGATCATCATGCTCCCAACAGTGTTTGTTGACGACACCACCAAGCCTTCTGATGCTTAAAACACCTAATTCTTAGTTACAAGTTTTTCATTTTCCCATCTTCTATTTCATTAACCTCTGCCCCGATCTTTGTTATTTATTCCTTCTTTTAGCTATAAGCTTAATTTGTTTTTCCTTTTCTATTTGCTTGAGGGGAAACTTGTAAATTCCAGACCTTTGTTGTTTTTGAGTTGTGTGAGTTTGTGTAAACTTTCCTCCTCGGCTTCTTGTTCACCAGCTGTTTTACGGTATTTTCTAATTTCAAATGCATTATTGACTTATTGGTAAAGGATGTGCTGTTTGATTTCTATGTAAGTTTGCATTACTTTGCTCCTTTGGTTCTTCGTTTGTAATTTCACTCTGTTGTGATCAGAGACAACACCTGGGTATCATTGGTGCTTTAAATTTGTTAAGACTTAGTTTTAAGCTCTGTGTTGCTTCAAGGAAGAAGAGCCGAATTGCTTTGGGATCTTGATATTAACATTCAATTTATAGGTGAATGATACTTGATAATATAAGTCATTTTGGTCACATCTGTATATCTGGGAAATATTACACAACCAATTTAAGTCACCTTAATTTTTTTTTTTAACTTTTTACTCAATGGAAATAATTTAAGAGGTTCACACAAAACCACAGATGAACTTTGTTGGTCACTTCATGTGGCCACTTACATCATAGATAAGAACATGAGAGCCCTGCATATTTCAAAATAATGAGTCCTGAGGAGGAAGGCTTGGCCATAGGTCCTGTGTTACAGCATGCTTCAGGACATGCGCTGCCCTTTTTATCCCCCAACAGTAGGTACCCTTGGATATTTCCACTTGCATAGCCTAGATTTCAGAACTTATTATAGATTGGTTTTGTAGATTTCACAACGAAAGGAGTGACAAGCTGAGGACTTCTCATGCATCCTTTGCCCTCTACACCTACAGACACAGAGCACCAGAGAGGCACATTTGTTGCAGTTACTCTACATTCAATGAGAAGCTATTATTGCTCCAAGTCCATAATACATACATATTAGGATTCTTTCTTGGGCTTGTACATTCCATAGCTGCTATTGTAATATATGCAATTAGCTGTGTAACTATTTTCAGGCATACAGTTTGTAGTACTAAGTGTATTCATGTTGCAGTGAAACTAATCTCTAGGGCTTTTCATGTTGTGTACGAATCGTATTCTGCCCCCTCCCCCAAGCACTGATGTCACCATCCTGTTTTCTGTTTCTATTTTTGACTATTCTTTAAAAAAATTACTTGTTCATGTATTTTATGTACATGGCTGTTTTGTCTGCATATATCTCTGCACACCAGAAGACTGTTGAATCCCAGGGGAACACGGTAATAGATGCTGTGAGAAAATCTTACATGATATGCAAACAGGAGAAAGAGATTTGCAAGGTACTGTGTATTGGTGAGTTATTCTTGAAAAGCTCAAATGAAATTGGTTTGCATAAAAGTAAGTTTTTGTGTAAAATTCAAGAAAAATTTCTGCTGTTTCAGGCCAGATCATTATTAGAATGGATGACAGAATATTTTACAGAGTATGGTTTTACAGTGGCGTTTGTCTAACAATCCCTATTGCAAATAATCTAAGGAAGATGGATTCTTCTCAGAGTCATGGAATTGTGTCTATATCATATGCAGTCTGCCTAAAGGGAATGACAAAATGTGTAAGGCAAAAGCAAGGAAAGAGATTTGCAATACAGAAGCAACCTAGGGCGCTGGCTCCCCAGCACAGGGAGTCTGTATTCAGTTAATTAACATAAAATCTCTATAAAACAGGTTCTAGCATGCTCTCCCCATTACAGGACAGCTTTGGGTATGTTAAGTAAGTAACCCAGTATTAAACTGTGAAGACATGGGGCCAAGAGTCAATGAACTTAGACCAAACTTTCTACTGCCTTTTGTGAGCACAGTGTTAACTATAAGGAAGGAAGGGTGTTCTTGCACCAGAGGCAAAGAACAAAGAAAATAATTACATCTGTGGCCATGAAGCCAGCTTTCCTTTTC
Source organism: Arvicanthis niloticus (assembly GCF_011762505.2). Lineage (NCBI taxonomy): Eukaryota > Metazoa > Chordata > Mammalia > Rodentia > Muridae > Arvicanthis > Arvicanthis niloticus. The sequence continues at coordinate 41,810,320 of NC_047660.1, forward strand.
TTCAAAGGATGAAAAATTATTCATCGGTAAGAGCAAGATTTATATGCAAATCAACAGTCTATAAAATATTTCAGAGAAGAAAAATATTTTGCAGGTACATTTAGGACTTGGGATTTCTCCTGTACCTTTCCTCTTCAATCCCATCCCAGTTGCCAAGTGTATTTTTAACCTCCTCTACAGCACCTGCACTATAATTGGTAAGATACAGAGAGAGAGAGAGAGAGAGAGAGAGAGAGAGAGAGAGAGAGAGACTCACATCCCTCAGAAAAAAATAATGTGCAAAGGCTAGAGTAACCTCCCAAAGTCTACTTTCGTGAACAGATCTCAATGGCTTAAAAGTATCACTGGTTTTGCAAGATGTATCTTGTAAAAGGAATAGAGGGTCTGAAATCAGGCTGCCTGACTTTGAGGCCAGCTCTTCCACTGCCTTGCTTGAATGTGTAAGGACAAACTATCTAACCCATGTAACCTTGTGTCTTCACCAGCAACCCCGGGGATACATAATAGCAATGAGCAGTTGTTGGACCTTTCTATTTGGGGGCTCTGCAGGGGTGGATTCAACTAACTACATATCAAAAGCATGCAGGCAAAACAAATCGTGTCTGTATTGAAAACTCAGGCTTCTTGTCATTATTCCCTGAACAGCATGCTAGAGTAACCACTGGCTTTGTGTTTGGCATTACAAGCTGTCTAGAGAGGATGTAAAGTGTGTCAGATAGCCTGTGTAGGTTATGTGCAAACACACCATGCCAGTTTGCATTAGGAACTGAGTTCCTGCAGATTTGGTATCCATGGAGACTTTAGATGTGATGTCAGTGGATATGGAGGAGTGACTGCAGGTCACAGGATAGCCAAGTGGAGTCAGTGAGTCAGGATATATGTTGGGCCTGGAACACAGTGCTCCTTGGTTTACTCAGTGACTCAGTCAGCACTGTGGAGAGCCAGGGAGAATGACTTCCAGGCACTGAAACGTAACTGTGTCTGTCAGGCTGGATTCTGCTTTGAACTTGTGATTTCTGCTTTCTTCTCTTCCAATCTCAGAATGGGAATGTTATGACCATTACCTGTCTCCTGTCCAGTGTTTGTATGTTGGGAGCAGATAACTTGTTGCTTCCACTACCTGGATCCACACAGGAGGAAGGATTTGGTTGAGGGGTTAGACAAAATGGAGTGCCCCAGAGCATTGTCAATTTAAATGGTGATGACAGTGGGGGCTTTTAGACTGATTAAAAATATTTAGTGAAATATTGAAGTTGTTACTGCATTTTTTTTTGGACAAAACTTTTGGGGAGCTGGACATGCATGTGGTGCCTGAGAATCACAGGGCCTCCTGAATGAACTGGGGAGAGCAGAACATGGAAATCTCATGGCTTCTGGCCCTAGTGTTAGTCTGATCTCTTGTGGCTATGTTGTGAAGAGAATTTATAGATATAATTACCACTGCTAGTCAGCTGACTCGAAGGAGAACAATAACTCGTGAATTATCAAGGTAGACCAGAGGTAACCACAAGAGCCCTTCTTATCAGAAAGGAGGGCAGAAAATGCCAGGAGGAGTCAAGTATGGGAAGGACTTAGTCAAGGCTTGGAGATGGAAGGGACCAAATGGGAACTATGAAAAGGAAATAGCTTTTGCCAACAATACAAATGATCCAGGAACTTGATTGTCTTTAGAACCACCAGATAAGAGCCCAGCCAGCTGGGACCCTGACTTTGGCTGTGTGAGACCTCAAACAGATCACTCAGCCTAGTTCACAGGATGTCTGAACTACAGAACTATGAACTGATTCATGAGTCTTGTTTCAACTGACGAGTCTCAGATAGTTGGTTATGAAAGCACTAGAAGGTCAATGCATCTGGTACTATTTAAAGACCTGGTCACAGCAAGGGACCAGAGGTACCACAGGATGTGAGGATCTGAGAAAGCCCCGAGTTAATGTATAAAAAAGCAGATGAAGTTTTAGGGAAAGCGTACTGCTTGACATGTGCAGCCTTGACAAGTTCCCCAATGCCTCAGACTCATGGGAATAACAGTGGTGGTGTTCAAAGGAAAATGATAGTGTTCCTCTGGTCCAAGTATGAGTGTTTACTGATTGATTTGTGTGTGCAGATACTACCAACCACAGCCTCCTTCTCACACATGACAGCAACCTGGAACTGCTAACCTACAGAGACCTCCTACTGATGTGAGCTAATTCCTCTTTCTCTTTGCTGGTGCTACACATAATAAATGCAGTGAGGGTCCAGGTTGTTACAGAGTTGGTGCTGCTCTAATAGAGCAAGCACAAACCACTCAACCCTAGCTTTTTTCTGCACGTATCTGTATGTCTGTTCTTTCTTCTGTCCTTCATTAACCCAGTTGAGTTAATTTCCAAAGCTGTGCAGGACACAGCAACAGGGGACAAGATGGAACCAGAGAGAGAGAGAATATAGAGCTTAGAACTTGTAGACTTTTCCTTGGTCTGGAAAAAAAATCGCTTTCACGAATGCCTTCTGGCCACACGCCCAGCAGTATCACTTTCGGGAAATGAACTGACCATTGCTTAAGTGGCTTGTGAAATATCACTTTGTAGTTCATATTCCCAACAAGTTGAGTAAGTATGGCTGTGTGTAGTTTACCCCCTAAGGATGCTTCCCCTGGCTCTCCCAAAGCTGGAAACAGCATTAGTGTTTAGTAATTGTAGGGCAACCAGCAATGATCTCTTCTTGCTGTCCTGTAACCATGGCTTGGGCTGCCCATGAGGAGGGAGTGTGGCCACTGCCAACAAGCTCAGTCTTTAAGCAAGCTCCAGGAGCCTGGGCTGGACTCTGAGGCCCCTGTAGGAGGACCCAACAGTCAGTTGCACCCCAGAATCAAGGATATGAGAATATTCTTTAGGAAGATGAACCATAAAGAGCATAGGGCACTTGGGAAACACACACACACACACACACACACACACACACACACACGCATGTGTGCACATGCGCGCGCGCGCGCGCACACACACACAAATTTTCATGAAGACACTGTTGAAACCCAATTAAAGAAATGCCAGCCATTTCTGTATCTCTAGAGCAGTTCCTGCTATTTTGGTCCCTGTAATTGAGAATAAAAATAATCTCCTCTGCCCAGGAAAAAACATCCACTCTAATTTTAAATGATGTAGAAAACCGGGAGGTGAATGTGTGAGCCTGCCTTCTAGGAACACCAGCTGGATAGATCTTATTTCGATGCACCACACAGTTGGCGATTCTTAGTCAAGTAAAGTACCACACGCCTGCAGGATTTGGGGTGCACCTGGCATGGGTGGGAGTGAGGGAGGCAGAGGCCAATAGTACCCTATCATCAGGACTGTATTTTATGACTTCGATCTAAATTTGGAATGATTTCTCTCCCCTCAATGCCTCCATTTCCCTGAAGCTAAAAGGATAAATAAACTTAGTGGAAGTACCAAGTACAAAGCCTGGCATATGGTAGACACATGGCCTCTTCAGGATTCATCTCGAGTTATTTTTAATAATTTCAAGGTATCAAATATTAAACTTTGAATTGTGAGCTCAACGTTGAAACACATCTGTATCTGACCTTTGCTATGTTGTGGGTCCTTTATTCCCCCAGTTTCATTTCCTATCACTAGATAGGAGAGAAACAATAGAGTGGGGAGAGAAAGATGGAGAGCCTTAAATCTATTTTCTTTTTTCTTCTTTGCTTGTAGCTGGTCTTTGCTACTCTGTGGATTCTTTTTTTTCCACCCTTTACCCCCAGGTTTCACCCCCTATCACTAGATAGGAGAGAAAGAATGATAAAGGGGAGGTAGAGAGATATCCTTGAGTCTAATTTCTTTCTTCTTGTTTCTTCTTTGAGCACAACTACTAACAAACTGCAACCACCACTACCCCCATGACTGCCAACCACACTCTCTGAAGGAGCCTAGAATTCCAAACGTTACACAATTGTAAAAACTATATGCAGCTGGCAAAACCACACCTCTGCTAGAGCAGGAGTCAAAACATAGTCACCTGCTGCCGACAGTCTGAAGCAGCCCCATATCCCTACATCTGGTATTAAAACAGAAAAAAAAAAAAAAAAGAGTTCTTATAAATATTTCTGTGTTTTTAAAAGAAACCAAGGTTCTAGAATTCTCTCTACACACATCCTTTCAGGTGCTGGGTCTTTCAGCACCAGCCACACACACGCCTGGCAGGCTAGTCACTGTTCTGCATTTGCTGTAGCAAGATATTGAACAAAGGCAACTTAAGGAAGGAAGGGTTTCTTCAGGTTCACAGCATAAAAGGAACACGGTCCATCGTGTGAAGGCACAGCAGCTGGAATGCAAGGCCGCTGGGCTCACTCTATCTGCAGTGCAGAGCACAGACAGATGGACACCAGTGCCTGGCTCACCGTCTCTCTCTCCTCCTCAAAGACTACCTTTGCATCTATAGAAGATGAAGCTCCTGTTGCCTCCCTAAGAAGAAAAGAAAGTAGCCAGAGCCCCTGAATGTGTTATAAGAACAGACCTGAAGCAAACCCTGCCATTCCACAGATGAACCAAGAGAAAACCAAGTTGCTCAGAGGTTAAGTAACACCTGGCATCATATACACCAACCAATTTGGGATCTGCCTCTTGGCCTCAGTTTTTCAGAATAGGCTTTCTGTGCCATTGGCTTATAAAATCATGGAGAGCAATAGAGATAAATGCATTGTCCTTTATTTTCCTTTTTAGAGGCACAGAAGCCAGGAAGGAGCATCTTAGGAGGAGACTCCACAGCCCAATCACAGCATCTTATAGGGTGTGGCTGCCTAGCTTCATCTCTTAAAAGCCAAGTACAAAGGGCATTCATTTCCAAGTGGATGTTAGCCGCTTGCTGCCATTAAGAAGATCCCCCTGCTCCAAACTGCCACTAGAGCTTGGTCATGCAAGCAAATCAGCACTTCTGAGTAGTCTTGTCTTCGACCCATGTTCCCTTCTTTCTTCTATGGGATGAATATACATATACATACACATACAAATACATATATCATCTACATCTACGTGTGTGTGTGTGTGTGTGTGTGTGCATGTGTGTACATACATATTCATGACCAACTGGAGGGGGTTTGTCATCACTGGGAGATACTTCTGGGTTTAAGTTTAACTTAGGAAGGAGGAGCTGACCTGAATGTGGGCAGCCCAATTTTATAGACTTGGAGTCCTGGAAAGTTAGAGACCGGAAGGAGGGTGTGTGTGTTACTGGAAGGGTGTGTTTGGGGCTCTCTTGTGCTCAGGGCCTGTGGATATGATGTTGTCAAGGTTATTCGTTTTTATGAAATTTGCCAAAGGAGATCCTTTTGTTTTCTCTACCTCAAAGACGGATGCCGACATTGCTTGAGGCACTAGCTCCACAAAATCTGGATCTGCCTCTATGTATGTGGCATGTTTCTTGCCAAACCCACCAGTAAGTGGAAAGTAGACAAGCTGTCAGGCAATCAAATGACAAGTTCCACAGCTGGCCAAGGACTTACTACTGCCCAGTTTCTCCACTTCTCCCTCCTCTTTGGCTCAACCTGGGTTTGTTATTATTGTTGTTGTTTTGGTTGTATGTGGGGGTGGGGAGAGGGAAAGAACTACTTCCACTGTCCTTACTCTGGATGTATTAGAGCAACAAGTTGCAATTTGAACATCCAGTTAACTGGCCTATATTCTATGGGAGAGCTGGGATTTGAATCAAGCCTACTGGTCACCAAGTCTGGGCCCTTTCTCCTAGCCGATACCTGAACTCTGCAGACGGCCATGTGAACATTTGACTTAATTCCATGAAGCATCATCAAGGATGCTTGGGTCCCCAGATGAGGTTACAACGTGATGCCAGGGAAGTGAGCCTGTGGAAAAAATTCTCAGAGATGTTCAGTCAAAGGTCACCCAGCAGCTCTCAGGGGAAAGCCATCAAAAAGAAGTCACCTCTGGGGAATGAGCTGATCACCTCATTGGCTTGAAGCCAGTCTGTGTCTCTTGTCTATCCCTCTACCTCATAACTTGTTTCAATCCAGATCCAGCATTGTCATGCTTATACCAAGAATCTCCTGTCTTAAGTTTGTATAAACAGTTCTTACCACTTATTCTCTGTCTTGTTAATAAATGGTGATCATCCAGTGGCTGGGCAGAATAGAGGGGGGGCACGATGTCCACCAATCAGAGGAAGGAGTGAGGGAGAGAGGGAGATTCAGATCATTGAGGAGGTTGGAGGATTTGGAGCCATGAGGACGTGGTCTAGAAAGATCATGGAAACACACCTGAAGCCCAAAGAGCCAGGTCAATAATAATATGCAAGTATCATGGGATGGTGCTGGCAGTTATCTAGATTAGCATAGGAGGTTAAGTACATCATTTAACTGCTCAGCTATTGAGGTGTAGTTTTACATAAATCTTGGTTTCTTTGTGTAGTTATTTGGGACTAGCATAAGGTAATAAAATACAGCCACTGGAGTAATTCACTGATTACATGCATATTAAAGATAATTCATTCCCACAGGAGCTGAAGATTTATGTCCAATTCTGATAATTTGGACTCAGCTAAATCTACACATGTATCAATCTTATTCCTTTTAATCTTTTGTTTGCTATGGGCAACATGGAGAGGGATGGAGGGAGTGTCTTTCCCTGGTTCTGGCCAAAACTGTAAGTAAATTCACCTCCTTCCACCAACTTTTGAGCAATGGATCTCAGGTTCCAGTAGAAACATAAATTGAGAGGAAGATATGTAGAATTATGCATAGGCTTTACCACAGAGATTAAACACCAGTAATCAAGTAAGGTTTTTGTTTTGTTTTTTAGGACTGTACCTTATGCTTTCTGCATGTGTGTTGATTTCTCATTTACATTCTTTATCTTGGAATGATCTACAAGTTTTAAAAAGAGTCTTTGGGAAGAAAGTGTCAGTCTGGCTCCTGTCAAAGGGCGGGTATGGAGCTTGTCATTTTGTGCTTAGATCTTGAACTTGCAGAGGCTGGGTCTGTTATTGACTGGCTCTGTGATACAGGACATACTGCTTCACATCTCTGAGTCTCACTTTCCTCATCTGAGAAATAGGATCACCGGATGTTTTAGTTACTTTCTCATCAGCATGACCAAAATGCCTGACTGCAGGCGACTTCAGTAGGGAAGGGTTTGTTGTGGCTTACAATTTGAGGGGATACAGTTCATCTTTGAGGGGATGGGCATGATGGAAGGAATAGGAGGCCCCTGATCACATTGCATCATCAGTCAGGATGGAGAGAGGAGGGAGGGAAATAGAGAAAGGAAGTACATGGGGAGGATTGGTTGATAAATCCTCAAAATCCCCCTCCCACCTTCATGACTCCCTTCTTCCAGCAAGGATCCTAAAAGCTCTGTAACCTTCCTACATATCACCACCAGAGAAGTCTTCAAACACATGAACACTGCTCCTTAGGTGGTTTCCTTTGGGCGACACATTTTCCTCTAAAGGGTTTAACGTGCAGCTATTTCACTGGAATATGTACTCCAATATGTCTCCCTTGCACAGTCACATGGATTAGTCCAGGGAAAGTCTTTTAGGACTGGGGTGTGGGATTGAAGAGAGAGGAGTCAATCTCAGAGCAGCAGCAGCAGCAGCAGCAGCAGCAGCAGCAGCAGCAGCAGCAGCAGCAGCAGCAGCAGGCTTTATTAGATTGGGAGATGCTCACATGAGCTCAGAATAGATGGGTTCTGCTCCTCCAGTTTGCTCTGAGGGCTCTGATAGAGGAAAGAGGAGGCAAGAGGAGGTCAGCCTGCCTCCTCCTGGTCTGGAACCCCCTCACACTCACGCAAATGTATTTGCTTTAAGGGAAAATAAGACTGGAGAATACAGAAAAAGGAACTTCTTAACATGTTAGGTTAGTGGGAATGCAATGTAGGAGGAGTTCAGGTAAAGCAGAGAATTCCAATTCCTGGGCATGTTAGTGAGGTTTGCTTGTGCACTCTACGAGTCTACGAGTTTGTAGACTCGTGTGAACAAGTGTTTTTGTTTCCATTCAAGATTTTCCTTAGTGTGTGTGTGTGTGTGTGTGTGTGTGTGTGTGTACATGCACATGTGAGTGTAGGCACCTGCAGAGACCAGAAGAGGGCCCTAAGTCTTCAGTATCTAGAGTTATAGGCAGTTGTGAGATGCTAGACACAGGTGCTGGGACCTGAACTCCAGTCTCCCGACAGCAGTGAGCACCCTTACACAGAGAGCCACTGAGCCACCTCTCCAGCCTCTCTTCAACAGCACATTTGGGCTGGTTTTGTTTGTTTGGTTTTTCAATATCGTCAACATTTTTGTTTAAACAAGGATTTTTGCTAATACATGATTGCTCCAGTTGACAGGAGATAATGAAGATATAGCTAGATGAGGATGCATGTACCAGGGATACACATTCCTTATGTGTCTCTCCCTGAGCCCCAACGTGTCATTTATCTATCTATTAAAATCTGCTTCACTGCTTTGGTGTGTAAATACAAACACATACCATATGGTCGTGTTTGCAAGATGGGCCTAGTGAATAAACAAACTGACCAGAGCTGTTGGGAGGGGTACTGGGAGAAAGAAAAAAATAGAGCAACTACAGACTGGAGAGGATGAAGCTTATTCAGGAAATATACAGGGTAGAAATCCGTGCTTGCCAAAAGCTAGGCAGGGCTATATATTTCTTCTTCCTACCATGATGGGACATTTTAGGTAGTCTTTCTGTAGACTCGTGTGAACAAGTGTTTACAGCACTTATACAGTACTGTTAATACTTACGGAAAAATTCCCATGTGTCATACTGGGGGGGGGTCTACACAGTTGTATCATTATATAGCTGGAATAGTTAAAGTAGCAAATAGCAGACATGGTTGGAACTAATAAAATGCCGTGGTTAGATGTGAAAAATAATACACAAAAACAGACACTGTTGGAATCAAGAAAATAAAATTTTGCATTAAACATTGGTAACCTTTAAGTAATTGCAGTAAGGCCTAGAATTCTCCACAGTTGTAGATAAGACTTGGTAGCATATAATGATGTGGGTGTGGTGTGTGTGGGCCCAGGAGAGGGTAACAGGGACCAGTCGGATGTCCTCAGGATAAGTTAACAGAGAACTGGATCTAATATGGCAAGCTTGTTCTTGGCCACACCCCTTAGTGGGGAGGAAATGGTGAGTTAACAAGAGAGGTACACTGCAGTTAAATGAGAGTTTTTGCTGTGGGTGATTTAATATAAATTCTTGCTTTAGTTCCTCTGATAATAAACTGTATCTCACTCATGGTGGAATTCAATGTTCTTTCACGGTTTTCATATGAGGTCCCAGTGATGTGACCATTGGTAAGTGACCCAGTTTTGATTTTTTTAAAACTTGAAGTTCAGATTTATTGGCTGGAAGAGATTTTAATTTTATTTCCTCTGTGTTATGTGTGCAGGTGTGCAAACACTATACAGTCTACATGTGGCGGTCAGAACAGCGCTAATGGAGTCAACTCTCTCCCTCCACCATGAGGTTAGGGGACTGGGCTCAAGTGTCACGTGCAAGCACTTCAACACACCCTGGAGCAAGGAATAAAATGTATTGTGAGTGACTTCAAGTATGAGTTCACAGCTATGACACGACTTCATTGTATGAGATCTAAAGCAGGCAGACAGAACTTTAAACACCAATTTTTATTAACCTACAAAAGCAGGTATCTACTGATACCCAGCTATGAGGTGCTGCTTAAATGTATTTAGGCAAGGACCTAGACAGCTATTACATTATGGCTGCAAGATGCTGGGGAGATGGCTCAGTTAATAAAATACTTGCCAAGCATGTGTGAGAGCCTGAGTTAGAGCCCCCATAACCCAGCATAACTGTCCTGCTTCTGGACATTGACAGATCTTGACAAAACAGCAGCAGCAGCAGCAGCAACACCAACCTCCTGGAGAATCTCTCTGACAAATGCGTACACACACACAACATACACACCCCACATTCTTACTAGCTTGCACACACACACATCCCCCCACATACACATGTCCTCATACAAATATGACTTTAGAAATATCTGTTGACTCTTATGGCATTCATAATAATGTTTAAATGCTATAAAATGAAATCCAAAATAGTATAATCTATATTTAATGAGAGAAGATGTATGCACAAAAAGTTTAAAAATGTAACTCTCAGCATATTAATATGCTTTCTCTGAGTCATAATTAGAATCAAGTTTTTCTTACAAAATGTAGATAGATTTTATTTTTAATATTTCAAAATCTTTAGAATTTGAGATAAGGCCTCACTACGTATCTTTGTGCCATCATGCCCAGAAGATTTTTTTTTTGAAGAAGAAGAATTTTATATTTACATAGAGGAAACAATTCTCAAAGAGTATCTCACATCCACTTGCTAAAGATCATCTGGGTTCTCTTGGAGGAAAGAAATGTATGCAAGCAGACAGAACTAGAGAAAGCTGGTGTGGGGAGTGCTGACGACCAGACTCCTGAGGGCAGCACAGTCCTGAAATTCTGTAACTTAACCGCCTTTCCCTTCTCACTCATAGCTTATGTCGATGTCTGTTAATTCATCTCCAGTGCTGTTTAATCCTGGCACTTTCCTATCTTTTTTCTTACGTATAAAAAGAGGCAGTGGAAAAAGTGTTTTGGGGGCATGGCAGGCAGTTATACATATGAACATTCACATTTGCTGGGACAGAATGTATGAAACACATGGAAGTCCAGACAGGATACAAATCCAACGTGGGGAGGAAAGGCGAGCACCGAGTCCCATATCTAACTGAGGAACTAATGGTGACTGATAGCTGCGGGGGGGGGGGGGGGGGAGGGAGAGACCATTTTCTTTAAGAGACTCTGGTAGTTTGACCAGGCAGCCTCCAGTGGAAGGCCACACACCCAAGAGCATGTGGGCAGCACAGATTGGACTAGATGGATTTATAAAAGAAGAAAAAGAAGGAGGAGGAGGAGGAAGAGGAGAAGAAGAAGGAGAAGAAGAAGGAGAAGGAGGAGGAGGAGGAGGAGGAGGAGGAGGAGGAGGAGGAGGAGGAGGAGAAGGAGAAGGAGAAGGAGAAGGAGAAGGAGAAGGAGAAGGAGAAGGAGAAGGAGGAGAAGGAGAAGGAGAAGAAGAAGAAGTTGTTGTTGTTGGGTGGGTAGGGATGGGGGTGGTGGGTGTTTGGGAGAAGTTGGGGGATAGAGTCAATGTGATTTAAATACACTGTATGAAATGCTTAGAGAACTAATAAGAATGAGACTAAAAATGTCTAGATCCCGGCCTTCACTGCGGCTTGCTTGCTATCTGACGGTGGAAAGCTTATTTGATCCTTGACTCAGTCTCCCGAGGGAGGCGATTAATAACATGGTAACAGCTTAATATACTATGTAGCACATTGCTACAGTACACAAAGGAATATGTTACACTTCATACAGAACTTAACACAGTGGCTGACACAGAGGAAGTGTCATTGTCTGGGAGCACTAAAATATGCAGTTGTGGTCACATCTGGAATGCAGTGAGCACACGAAATGGCTACTTTAGAGGAAACCTGTGTGTTAGAGGCATCTTGGAGCAGAAAAACATGAGAATAAAAAACCTGGCTTACCTTTTGATAATGATAGATACATGAAATTTTAATTGATGCCCAGTGAGTAAATTATTTCCTGGCTTCCAAGTTCTGTAATTCTGGCTAGAAGTATCAATGAAAGGATTTATCCTTCAATCAGGGTAGGAGACCCTGAGAAGTACCTCTCCCTTTTCAATGTTGAAATGAACAATGCATTGGTACATTTCTATTTGCTGACTGGTGTGGCAATTTTGTGCTGAAATTAAGGTTTAAAAACATATGACCAAAGGTATATTTTTGTGAATCGATAAAAGAAAAACATTTTCAACTGTCTCATGTCTTTTTTTTTTAAACATGGAGCATTAGAAATGTACTCAGTACTGCAATTGCTGCAACATTTCTCTGTTTCATTCTTTCAAAAGAAATGATTTCAGGATCCTGACATTCAGTCTTTTCTTTTTTAAAAACTAATTTATTTTTTTATTGGATATTTTATTTATTTACATTTCAAATGTTATCCCCTTTCCTGGTTTCCCCTCGGCAACACCCCTATCCCATCCTCCCTCCCCCTACTTCCTCCACCCACCCACTTCGGCATCCCCGCCCTGGCATTCCCCTACATTGGGGCATCAAGCCTTCACAGGACCAAGGGCTTCCTCTCCTATTGATGCCAGACAAGGCCATCCTCTGTTACATATGCAGCTGGAGCCATGGGTCCCTCTATGTGTACTCTTTGGTTGGTAGTTTAGTCCCTGGGAGTTCTGAGGAGTCTGGTTTGGTTGGTTGATATTGTTGTTCTTCCTGTGGGGTTGTAAGCCCCTTCAGCTCTTTTAGTCCTTTCTCTAACTCCTCCATTGGGAGTCCCTGTGCTCAGTCTGATGGTTGGCTGCGAGTGTCTGCATTTGTATTGGTCAGGCTCTGGAAGAGCCTCTCAAGAGATAGCTATATCAGGCTCCTGTCAGCAAGCACTTCTTGGCATCCACAATAGTGTCTGGGTTTGGTGTCTGTATATGGGATGGATCCCCAGGTAGAGCAGTCTCTGGATGGCCTTTCCTTCAGTCTCTGGTCCACACTTTGTTCCCGTATTTTCTTTAGACAGGAGCAATTCTGGGTTAAAAATCTGGAGATGAGTGGGTGACCCCATCCCCCAACTGAGGGTCTTGTCTAACCTCTGGATATGGCCTCTACAGGTTCTCCCTCACCTTTGTTGGGAATTTCAACTGATCTCATCCGCATTGGGTCCTGGGAGTCTCTTGCTTTCCTGGCATCTGGGACTTTCCGGTGGCTACCTCCAGTTCCCCATCTCATTGCTACACACCTCTGTTCAATTTTCTGACCCTCTGTATATCATCTTTGTCTCCTCTCATACCTGATCCCGCCCCCCTTTCCCCTCCCCCTCCTCCCTTCCTCCTAAGTCCCTCCCACCCTCTACCTCCTATGAGTATTTTGTTTCCCCTTCTAATAAGGACTTAAACATCCACACTTTGATCTTCCTTCTTCTTGAGCTTCATATGGTTTGTGATCTGTATCATGGGTATTCCAAGCTTTTTGCCTAATATCCACTTATCAGTGAGCACATACCATGTGTGTTCTTTTGTGACTGGGTTATCTCACTCAGGATGATATTTTCTAGTTCCATCCATTTGTCTGCAAATTTCATGGAGTCATTGTTTTTAATAGCTGAGTAGTACTCCATTATGTAAATGTATCACATTTTCTGTATCTATTCCTCTGTTAAAGGACATCTGGGTTCTTTCCAACTTCTGGTTATTATAAATAAGGCTGCTATAAACATAGTGGAGCATGTGTTCTTGTTATAGGTTGGAGCATCTTCTGAGTATATGCCCAGGAGTGATATAGCTGGGTCCTTGGGTAGTACTATGTCTAATTTTCTGAGGAATCACCAGACTGATTTCCAGAGTGATTGTACCAGCTTGCAATTTCACCAACAATGGAGGAGTGTTCCTCTTTCTCCACATCCTCACCAGCATCTGCTGTCACCTGAGTTTTTGATCTTAGCCATTCTGACTGGTGTGAGGTGGAATCTCAAACAGCTTAGTTGCAAGACCAAAGAGCATTTAAGAATGAACTCAAAAGATGTCTAATGTCTTAGTGACGAGGGGCTAACATGAAGGGAGGTTGGCTAGTGATTGCTTCTTGTTCATTTCCTGTTGAGTACATGCTGGGAATCACCTTGGAGTAAATTCATTAGAAGCCAAAGAGTGCTGAGGTAAAGCCATTTGAAGCCATGACAGCAGCTGCTTAATGAACTACTGGACTGTCTAAATCACAGGATGTAAGTCTGAAGACTAATATAGAGAAGAGACTATTTATAAATAAAAAAATCTTTCTTGTACAGCTGGGTGGAATTTGGGTCCATTCATTGGATCCATGTCCGGCATTTCCAAAGATTAAAAATGTGAATCATACAACTGAAACTGGCATGGGCTGACTTCAGAATGTCACCACATCAAACACCACAGCTGGCGTCAGGGAAGGAAGTTTGATGTCACTGTATGTTGCCTATATGTTTTCTTAACCCAACAGCAAGCTTCCTGTGGAACCCGTAGAGCTGAAGGAATGTCTCCATAGATGACACATAGGTTGTCACAACACTTCTACCATCTTGTTATACTTTGGAGCCTCAAGTCATCCAGTCAAAAAGCCCATTTTAAAAATAAATTCTCAATTATATACATGAGAGGACAAGGGGAAAAGACTTAGAAATGGCCTAAGATAGAAATAGTATAGAGGATACTGAGCTGGGGGAGCAGCTGAAATATGATACGTTTACCAGAATAAATCTCACTTCAGGTGGCTATTATAGATACACTGTTTACCAATCAGCCAACTTACCATCTAGACTTTTTTTCTTCTTTTTGTCAGGAGTGCTATTTATATATGTTATTCTTCAGCTAAACCTTGCTCCGCCTAACTCACTCTGGCCTATTTTGATACTTTTCTACAAGAGATTGACCACACTAGCAGAAAGTCCAAAGCTCCCCCACAAGTCAAGGGCAGCTTTGGAAACCTTTCTGGATTCTCATGTTTCCGAGTTCTTCAGAGACCATAGAAATCAACACAAGAGGAACAACTCTATTGCCTAGAACCAGTACTTTATGTAGGGAAAACACTTAATCAAGCTGTTTTGGGTGTCTTATTGGAAGAAAACAAAATTTACCAAAAAGGTTCTGATAGAAGCTGCCTTCATGTTTCCCCTAGTGTCTTGGCTCTCATCTAGAAATGGCCCAGACCCAGTGTCTGATGTCTTAACAGGGGTCAAGAGGGGTCTGGCTTCTGCTCCTGATTTTTTGTCCACTTGCCTCTTATAATGTGGGAGATATGTGCATTTGATTCTGCATTGGCTGACTCTTGGGCTTGGTTTCTGCAGCTCTTGGTGTCCCTCCCAGGGACAAGGACTGAGACATATCCTGGAAACGGTCTGGCAGTTCACTGTCCTTGAGTTCTCTGTGGGTGAACTCAGGCAACCAACAACTCGGTGACTCTGGCAGATGTTTTTGTTTCTTAGTCCTGGGCACCTTGCCCTGCAGTCTTGTACACAGAGGGTGATGCCTGGCATCCTGCCCAGTGCCACTAGGAATGAGTGCAGCCCCAGGGAGTACTGCCAAGTCATGTTGGCAAGCTCCTTTCTGGTAGCTAAGTGGCCACTGACTGAATGCATTGGTCTGAGCCCTGAGAACACTGTGATAGGAACACAGGGAAGACAGCACTGACTGCTGGATGGGGCTGTGCCTCCTGACTCTATCTTCTCTTTGTTTACACACTGCTTTTGCCTCATTGTGCAATGGTGGTGACTGGGGCGGGTGTTCTCTGGATGGGAGCCATGGGTTTCACTGTCCTCCCTGTCTCCAGCAGCAGCAAAAATATTAGTGGGAAATCATGCTGCCCGAGTGTTTTCTGCTTGAATTCAAACGACTGAAGTCACCTAAATGATAAATAAGGAACCAACTCTTCTCAGTCAATATAGATTTTATAGACCCACTGTCGGTAAGAGTGTGGTGCAGTAGGTCTGAAGTGTGAAAGCTTGGCACAGTCCTCACTTGTAATTTGAGCCCCTTAAAGGCTTTCAACACAGTTTTCAGTCATGTCTTTTCCTATTTCAATAGCTTTGCTTCATGTGGAACTATTTCTCAAATTTAAAAGAACATGCGAGAGAACTTGCAACTCTAGCCGAGGAATCATGTTGTACCTTGACTCCTCCTAGCCTCCATATAATAGTTTGTTTGTTCATGTGGCCAACATCAGTTGAGTATTTTGCTTCTATCAGGCACTAGCTTGGGTTTGGTTTCTATCCCATGGGTCAAAGTCATTATTCAGGGATAAATTTTAAAGCAAAGAGCTTATTCTTAAAGAGCTAAGAACCAGGAGTCATGGGAATATGGAGACCAAAGACACTTCTTCTGGGAACATGGAGCTCCATCATGACGTGCTTTGAGTTGAGACTAGGAAAATGAGGCGGGATTACATTAAGCCACTGTGAGGCTGCAGCGGGATCAGGGAGATGCATTCTTAACCAAGGAGACAGTGAGGAGGGCAGGAAATGAGTGACGAGCCTGTGGAAACTGGAAGACAATCCACAGCAGCAACTTAAAGTAGGCAGGAGCTGAAATGGGCCCACACCAGCATCTATCTACCTTTCTCTCCGTAGAGTTGCCTGGGCAAATGATTGCACCAGTAGCATATAAACTAGAGAAATTATTGAGAGCTTTCCTGATTTAGCAACATGTTGCTACTATAGTAAATCTCATGTCAGTACAAAAAAGGAAACAGGAACTATCTAAAAATCTCTCCTCCACATCAGCGTTTTGATGTGTGTTTTAATAACTCTATGCAAACCCACAATTATTCTCTATGATGTTTGAACTAAGAACTAAAGAATGGAAAATGGGTAGTGTCAAAGACAGAGGAGACCCCCCCCCCCAGGAAGAGGGACCAGCCTGTACAAGACACTAACAAGAGATCGGCTCAGGGAGGAACTGAAGGAAAGCCAGCGTTAGAAGGGAAGGTGGGAGGGTGAGGTGAACATGAAGACGGGCAGCAGGGCACATGAAGCCACACAGGTCAGGTCTAACATCTGGGCAACTGAAAGAGTTGACCAGGGAATTGACATAACACAGTCTTTCCAAGAAGACTAAGAGCAGCTAGAGGAGCATCTTCCGGGTATATGCCCAGGAGTGGTACAGCTGGGTCCTCAGGTAGTGCTATGTCCAACTTCCTGAGGAACCGCCAGACTGATTTCCAGAGTGGTTGTACCAGCTTGCAATTTCACCAACAATGGAGGAGTGTTCCTCTTTCTCCACATCCTTGCCAGAATCTGCTATCACCTGAGTTTTTGATCTTAGCCATTCTGACTGGTTCGAGGTGGAATCTCAGGGTTGTTTTGATTTACATTTTCCTGATGACTAAGGATATTGAACATTTCTTTAGGTGCTTCTTGGCCATTCAAGTTTCCTCAGTTTAGAATTCTTTGTTTAGCTCTGTACCCCATATTTAATTGGGTTATTTGGTTGTCTGGAATCTAATTTCTTGAGTTCTTTGTATATATTGGATATTAGCCCTCTATTGGATGTAGGATTGGTAATGATCTTTTCCCAAACTGTTGGTTGCCATTTTGTCCTATTGACAGTGTCCTTTGCTTTGCAGAAGCTTTGCAATTTTATGAGGTCCCATTTGTCAATTCTTGATCTTAGAGCATAAGCCATTGGTGTTCTGTTCAGGAAATTTTCCTCTGTGCCCAAGTATTCAAGACTCTTTCCCACCTTCTCTTCTATTAGTTTCAGTGTATCTGGTTTTATGTGGAGGTCTTTTATCCACTTGAACTTGAGCTTTGTACAAGGAGATAAGAATGGATCTATTTACATTCTTCTACATGTTGTCCTTCAGTTGAACCAGCACCATTTGTTGAAAATGCTGTCTTTTTCCAACTGGACAGTTTTAGCTCCTTTGTCAAAGATCAAGTGACCATATGTGTGTGGGTTCATTCCTGGGTCTTTAATTCTATTCCATTGATCTTCCTGCCTGTCTCTGTTCCAATACCATGCAGGTTTTTTTTTTTTTTTTTTTTTTTTTTTTTTTTTTATCACCATTGCTCTGTAGTATAGCTTTAGGTGATTCCCCCCAGAAGTTCTTTTGTTCATAGCAGACTTTCTATAATAGCCAGAAGCTGGAAAGAACCCAGATGTCCTTCAACAGAGGAATGGATACAGAAAATGTGGTTCATTTACACAATGGAGCTATTACTCAGCTATTAAAAACAATGAATTCATGAGAGAGGGACACACACACACACACACACTCACACACACACACACACACACACACAGAGAGAGAGAGAGAGAGAGAGAGAGAGAGAGAGAGAGAGAGAGAGAGAGATTTTGCTTAGTACCTGCATATATATATAACAGTGTCAGTAGTGTACACAGCCACAAATGGGCATCTCTACACTCACCCCAGCAAAGTGCTCAGGGATCTCTGAAAAAGAGGAGGAGGAAAGATTATAAGAACCACAGATTAGGAGAAACAGGACCAAACAGCATCTTCTGGGTATGGTAAGACCACTGCTCTCATGGATCACAGCAGCTGTGGTTGTCTGCACAAGACCTGTACAAGATCTAGGCAGTTAACATTCTCAAATGGGATGGAGAGGGCCTGGTGATTCCTTATCTCAACTGAGGACAATTGACAGTTGATGCCTTTTTGGGGAGAGGTGAGAGTGATTGCTTTCTTCTAGTGTGTGGTTCGTGGTAAGCCAGCTGTGTTCAGGTGGATGGACCCACACCATTGATTATATGTAGCAGTTCAAATTGGATGCTGTGGGTTGTTTAAGGAAAAAAAAAGAAGAGGACATGAAGGTGGGAGGGGTGGATGTGGATAGGTCAGGGAGAAGATTTAGGGAGAAGAGTAAAGATAAATATGATCAAAACATATTGCTGGGCAGTGGTGGCACACGCCTTTAATTCCAACACTTGGGAGGCAGAGGCAGGTGGATTTCTGAGTTTGAGGCCAGCCTGGTCTACGAGTCAGTTCCAGGATAGCCAGGGCTACATAGAGAAACTCTGTCTAGAAAAACCAAAACCAACCAAACCAAAACAAACAAAAACAAAAAATACATTGTATAAAATTCTCAACGAATTTATAAAAATATTATCTTAACAAAAGAGTACCTGTCTCTATGTTCTTATCAACAATCTATCATTTAGTGAAGGAAAATTGGTGTCCAGGCTAGTTTTAAGTCTATTTCATGGAGGGAGAACATGCATATTTCTACATCCCTAAATCAGTCCTATTTCCTTTTTATATTTTCTCATTGTCTTTGTTGGCTGGTTTTATATTATATCAATCATATTACTTTCGTTAAAACTAACCTTTCAACAGCATCTATAATTCCTGTGACCTAGTACTCAGGCATTTAAAAATTGCGATTGGATTAGAACATTCAGGGTGAAATTAATCAAAGGAGATGACCCCTCCCCAAAAGGGGGTGGGGTTGATGCCAGAGCATCCCAGGAGGCATGGGGAGATTGCTAGCTTTTGTTTCAAAATCTTTCATATACATGAATATTTTCTGATGTTGTGATCAGTTTTCTGTCATGGTAACAGAATACCTGAGACCATCTGCTTGTTAGAAGGAACATTTAATTTGGTTGACGATTTCAGAGGTTTCAGTTGATGCTTGCTTGGGTTCATCACTTGTGGCCTCTGCTGGCACAATCCATTATGGCAGGAGTGTTCAGCCAAAGATGCCTGTTGACTGGGAAGTAGTTATCCTAATTAATAGGACATCCTATAATATCCTATTATATTATCCTAGTAATATTCTAGTTAAGGGTGCATACTTCATGACATAACCTCCTCTCACTAGGTCCTGCCTTCTAAATGTTCTACTATCTCCTGATAGTGCTACTGTCTGCTGGCTAAGCCTTGAACACATAGACCATATTATAGGTCTGAACAAATCCTTCTGCCTGGCTTGCCATGGGAAGCCGATAGAGGGATATTGCCCTTCACCTGAAGTTTGGGCCCCATCTTCTTCGGGTGACCCCTAGACATTGGAAGAGAGATGGAAGCTTAGTGTAAGACTGGTGTTCTGGAATTGGTGCTAGCAGAATCAGAGCAAAGCAGATCAATATTTCCAACTGATACTTTATTTAGTTATTTTTATCTCAGAAACATTAAAAAATACAAGAACTCAATTTAAAGGCAAAAGAATGCCATATAATCTCCTTATTCACAGATGTAACCGTGGGCTTTTTCACCCTCACCCAAGCTCTTGAAATAATGACTCTGAGACTGAATTATTTTATGAATAAATGCCTAGGCCATAAATTTATGTATGTTCCCTGACTAGCTCATAACATAATTAATCCATTTATTCAATTCTATGAGTGTCACATGGCTGGTTACCAGGTCTCAGTTTCATGTACCTATCTCCTCAGAGCTTGGGGCTAATTCCTTCCCATACCTGACTCTATCCCAGAATCCCCTCTTCCTGCTGGAACTCCCACCTCCTATTTCCTGTCTAAGCCAATAGGGCAACAGCTTTATTATTGACAGCTTTATTATTGCTTCCATACATTGCACAAGAGGTTACCACTACACACAGAAGCACCATTGCTGACATTCTGTGTTTTCCTGGCCTTGTTCAATGCAATGACATCAATCATTTATTTATTCTTTTATTCAGCAAATACATTTGGAACTGCTGACTAAAAGCTACACGCAGTTACATACTGTAGACTACCAGGAGCCCTGTTGCTCAAGGGAGTTTCATTCAGGGCAAAGATGGTGAAGCAGAGTCATAGAACATAAAGCAGTTAAACGTTTCTTCACAATCACTGAAGGTGCCAAGGGGAAATACAGCACACTAGAAAATATTTAATCAGAGGGCATGATGAAGTCTGGAACCTGGGAAAACTTCCATTCAGAAATGATGTTATAACATGTTATATTTCATATATAATAAAATATGTCCTGTATTATAATACATACCTAATTTTATGCTATATTCACATAATGTTATTTTGGCTTTACACATGTAACAATGCACTATGTATAAGCACATTAGTTAGTACCTTCTCTTCGATAAACTTATAGATACATTTTTATACTACTAGCATATATGAGCACATTACTTAGTAATTTCTCTGATTAACATGTAGATACACTTTTTATTCCATCATCTACATTTTTATCTATATCATATTCCATTTAAATGCACACATTATGTTTTTATCAACCTATCTGCTGGTATTAGGCATTTGAATTGCTTTTCATTGATGGGCTAATACTCCAAGCCATGACCAGTCTGGTAAGTGCTCTAATCTGCTTATTGGAGAAAATAATTGTGGTGAAAATGAGAAAAATATGTGCTGTGAAGCAAAAGATTCTATAGCCTATCCTGACTTGTGTGTTCCCAAAGGAAGCATAATAATGCCTGTATTTATTTTTGAGATAAAATTTCCCATTACTGTCAGTGAGACTCAGCCATTCCTGAGGTTCCTTGGAGACAATTCAGTTTTTTTTCCCAGATGAAGATTTATTGATGATACACAGGGGCAGAATGTCAAGGGAAATGATACATGGATGTAAAGTAGACAGAGCCTGAACATCACTTCTGGTGTTTAGGGTCTAGCTGCAGTGTGCTGCTGTGACACTATGTTGTTGGTTTGTTTCCCTCCCTGGTCAATACAGCCTCATTACTTCTGAGGCCCATTTCCAAAAGCAACAACTGAGTCTCCCAACTGAGTGGCAAGTCTTTGAGATTGTCTGAATGAGAACCAATCTTGATGATAATGATAGAATTCACATTTGTGACTCCCAGAACATTCACTGCCAACATCCTTCCTTCACATTTGTAGTGCTAATGTAGGAGTCTGTTTTCATCAAGGATGAACAAACTATTTTGCAAGGTTCCATGGTGTGATACTATGGTATTTGGCATTTGCAAGATGGATGACTCTCTGTGTCTGTGGCTGACTATGAGGTAAACCAAGAAGTATGTATCTCCAGTACATTCTTTCCCATGAATGCACACTTTTGGATTGTGAGCCCAGGGAAATGAAGTAGGAGAAGGTTTTTTTCCCCTAAAGATTCCTAAGTATTCAGGTAACATGAATGTGGGACAAGCATGTTTGTAATCTGGATCTACAACACCTGTGGCCACTTTAATCAAGTGTTTGGCAAAGTACCAGTGCTTTGAAACCATTCTCATTTGTTTTGTGGGCTTATTCTCACATTTTAAAGTGTTCTTAGCCCAGAATGCCAATGGGACCCAAGAATTCTTTATTAAGTCAGTGAATGATCCAGTCAGTCGTATGTATAAGAATAAAACCTTCAGGGACCAGAGGATGATTCACTGGGTAATGGCATCTACTGTCAAGTCAGATGGTCTGGGTTTGATCCCTGGGACACACATGGTGGAAGAAGAGAAACACTCCTGCATCTTATCCTCTGACCTCCAGGTGCAACAGTGACATTGATAGTTTAGACACAGTGGCTCTGTTTCTGTTCAGACACATTCTAATGTAGTAAGTCTATCCAACACCACAAAGAACATTATGATAGTAACTGGTAAAAGGCATTTTACAAAACAATTCCAATTCATTTTTTTCTTCCACTTTATTCTCGTGAGCATTATTGGCTTTAATTAGAAATGTAAATATGTGTGCCCAAAGGATTTGAAAGTTACATCGTTTTTACTACAGCTTAGGGCATATCTGTGACCGTTCATGTCAAATTAACAGGCTCTGGAACCACCTAGGAGATTTGTTTAGGGTAGCCTCTGGCCATGCCTGTGAGGGATTTTCTTGATTATGTCATTTGAGGTGAGAGTACCAACTCTAAAAGTGGTGACCCCACTACTTGGCTCCAGACTTCACAGAAAGGAGAAAGCAGGCTCAATGGGAACACTCATCTCCCTCTGCTTCCTCACCGTGGATGCCATGTGACCTTGAGGTCCTGCTCTCATGGCCTCCCTACCAGGATGGACTGCATCCTGAAACTTTTGTCAAAACAAATCCTCTCTCCCTTAAGTTACTTTTGTCACTGTATTTTATCACAGCACAGGAAAAAGTATCTCAGGTAATGCCTAAATAAAGTAAAGGTGACCCGTTGTCAGCTATAGGGGTGGCCCGAGTATTTCTATAGTCATCATTAGACTGGAGAAAAATCTAGAGTAGGAAGGCTTTTTGTCAGTGTTCTTTGTCACATTTCTGCTATTCCAGTCGACAAACGTATTTGAGGACCAAGGGGAGCATAGTTGAGAAGCTGGGGGAAAACAGAAAGAGAAGATATATTCTGTGCATCCTTAAACCAATGGTTCTTCTAGTTTACTGTGTATTAGCATCAAATGGGGCTGAATCTCATGGGATGCTGAGCCCCTCCATTGGGATATGCGAAGGCTCTTACTATGATTTTAATATAGATTGTGTTGCAAAGGCCTATGTATAAAAAGATTGTACTGCAGATTGTCACTACTAGAAGGTGGTGACACTTTTAAGAGGTGGCACTCACCTAGTGAAGGTCTTAGGTAACTGGGGCCTTGCCTTGAGGTGGATTGTGGGTTAGCAGCCTTGTCCTCTCTCTTCTCCTCTTTGCTACATCCTAGCTGTGAGCTAAGAGGCTTCTCTATCACCATGAGGTTGTTCATTGTCCCGATGGCCCACCTCGCCAAAGGCCTAAAGCATCAGGGCAGTGTAGTTTGGGTGTAGACTGTGCCCCACAAGCTCAGAAGGCAGGGCCTGCCTGGAGGAAGTATGAGGCTGAGATGCAGGCCTTGGAGTTTTAGCCTGTTTCCCTCACAGTTGAGTCTTTCCTCTCTCTGCTTCTGGACTGACAGTGTGAAGTAAAAGCTGCTGCCCTGCCATACCTTCCTCATCACAAAGGATTGTAGTCTCCACATCCTGTGCCAGAATAAATCCTTATTCCACCCTTCCTTTTATCAAGTACTTGGTCACAAAGACAAGCTGTGAACTAGTAGCTAACACAAGGTATTATCAGCCAATGATGAAAACCACCAAACCTGTGAACCCCAAATAAATCTTCCTTCTTTTTAAGTTGCCTCAGACATTTTCTTACAGTAACAGAACATTGCTGACACAGGACCAAAATTTTTCATTCCTTACTAGTTTCCAAGAGAAACAGAGACTGGTGGTCTGGGATTACAAAAGAAGAGAATCCTGTTCCTTCTTTATTTTGGTTCACTATGCCTTCTTTTCAGAGGAGACCACTGTTCTAAGCTAAAGTGTCACACATCAATCATGGCTGATCAGTAGATTTTCTTCAAGAACTTTGAAGAATCTGCTACTCAGGCAATACTATAGGTCAGTTGACTCTAACCACTGACAAAAGAACCCAGTATCTTTGAAAGGGCCTCAGGCATTTCCCTGAGGACAGCCAAGGTTGAGAGTCACAGCTGTGGATCATTTCAAAATTGTGTTGAGCAGACTGGTGACCACAGCATCACTTGGGAGCATGTTGGACATGCAGAAGCTTGGCCTCAGGCTCGACTCACACTGTTGATAGGCAAATTGCCCCTGCTTAGACAGGCATAGGAGGCTTTGCAGAGATACCAACTACTGAGCAGCAGGTCCAGCTGAGAGCATTTGTAATGACAACTACAGAAACACATCTGCTCTTGCTTCCGCTGCTGCCAGTCTAGAGAGATAACAGGCCCCAGCTAGACAATAGAAAACAGCAGCGATTGAACACCCTGACTAACACTGACATTTAATACATCAAAAATCAAATTGGGGAGAACTAGGTTAAACATTTTTAATCTCCATACGGACATATTACTCAGCACACAATTGGCTTTATACGGCATGTGCTGAAAACACCGACTTCTCTCTCTAGTAGTTAGTCCTTGCCTGCTCAACAGCAGCTACAGTGTTCATCCAGGGAGGAATGGGTGTGGCCATTCTGGCTGTGGCTCTTTGTTGGGTTGTGTCATGGTCAACAGTCTGGCTTGGGTATCCTGTCATTGTTTTCCAGAACAGAACTTAAAATGTGATCCAGAGTGCCAGATAGGGTGTCCTGATCTTGCCACAGAAAAGGAGAAGCAGCTGGCATGGTGGGGAAGTACCAAGAAAGGCCCGGGCAGAGTGTAGTGTCATTAGACTCAGGGATTCATCTTCTGTTTCCTTAACAAGTAATCCAACCTCTGTGTAACTTGTATTCCACCTGTATAATGGCGAGATGATGGTTGGTGATGGTGGGCAGAGGCTGATGATAACAGCCCCTACCTTGAAGTTCTGTTGAGAGGATACAGTGAGTTATTTTTTGTCAGTCTTTTGAGGGTGGCCTATCAGATGGTTATGTGACGATTGCTAACTACACAAAGACTTATGAACATATATTCCTGTGTGTAGTTCAGCCCTGGGAAAAGCCTGAAAGACATTATCCCAGCTCTGGTTGCTAGAGCCGAGTCAGTGTGCTGAATAGGTTTCCCTGAGTTGATAGAATTGACGGAGCTTGTACAGGCAAGAAATAAGAAGTCACATATCATTTATAGCAGTGATAACAGGGACATTCACCAATGAGAAGGAATTGTTTCAGGAGAGGAATCAGAAACTGTCCATAAGCATCTCGGAAAAATATCCCCCCTCTGAAAAGTTGGAAGCTCTGTAGACCATCCACACAGAATGAGTTATACAGTACACAGTAAATGTTTAGGAATGGTTTATGAAACGTTCTTAACTAGAAAAATGAAAAAAAAAAAAAAGAAAGAAAAGAAACCTTTTCCACCTTTGTTAAGGGGAAGAAGATGTCACCAGCAGCTGTATTCAGAGGGCTTCCTTGATCCTAAAGATCTCTCTCTTGGAGCATGTGGGTCTACTCAGTCATATAACATGTGAAACATGGGGACACAAAACTATAACCCATGCTGATTGCCACACCCCAGAGTCCACGAAACCACTCTGACCCCTTCTCAAGGATCATATCACATCACCCAAAACACACATTCAACCTAAAACCAGTATAGCAATAGCCTTTTCGGGTACCCACGCCATCTCTCCCTTCTGATTTCAATAACCTTCCTCTCTCTCCCCTTCAGTTGGGTCCTTCTGATTACCTCTCACAAGGTGAGAGCCCCGTCCTTAACTTCCTCCTGACTCAAAACTGCTCCCTTGGATGTCTCATCTTCCCACAAAACCTTTGTCCATGGTCTCCAGCACACACCTCTCTCCTGAGTCCCAGGATCATCACACAAGAGTTCCTGCTTCCTCTTGTACATCTATACACTGGAAGCAAACTCATATGCAAAACTGAATGTGTGTCCTTCTTCCAAGAAACCCATTCTTTTAAAACTTCATTTACTAGCAACTTTAATCTTTCAGTTTTCCAAGCCCTGGACCTCCAGGCTATTCATCTGTCACAACCATTGTTAACTCTACCAGGAAATTCCAACTCAAAACTTGTCCAGACGTTGACTATTCTCCCTCATTTGCTGCTGTACTATCTTGGCCCAAGATGCTATTGTATTCTGCTGTCTTATTGCAACTGTCTCATAGCCTTTTAAACACATCAGTCAGATCATGTCACTCCTCTGCTCAGAACTGCGCATTGTCCTACATTTCACTCAGTGGAAAAATGAAGATTCCTCCTCCATGTCAGTCTTCATGTCAAAATGTCAACCTCCCTGTTACATTGGTCACATTATTTCTTGGCTTTTATTGGCCCCATCTCCACTGATCACTGGCCACCTTGGGATGCTCCAGTTTAGTGAGGGCCCTATGCTGGTACTTTTATTGTCACCTGCATATGGTTTTACTCAGCCACATGGCTTCTTTCCCCACCTCAAAGTCATCTTCTCAGTTCCTACTCTGACCACTTTACTTCATACGACAGCCTCC
Source organism: Arvicanthis niloticus (assembly GCF_011762505.2). NCBI lineage: Eukaryota > Metazoa > Chordata > Mammalia > Rodentia > Muridae > Arvicanthis > Arvicanthis niloticus. The sequence goes on from NC_047660.1 coordinate 41,836,715, forward strand.
TGATATTTTCCTAATCCTCCCTACCCCAAGCTCCTTTTTCTTTTCTTTAGCAGTTCTCATCCTTCTGATGTGTTAAATGATCTGTATTTTACAGGTTATTTAGACAGTGTTACCTGTACCCCTTGGTAGAATGTAAGCATCTTTAGATCGTGGAAATTTGACATAATCTATTCTTACAGTAGGTTCTCAGTAAATATTTGTAACATGAACAAATTGCTGCTTAACTTGGCTGCTGGTTCAAGCATCCAGCAATTCTGCCTGGGGCAGAGGATCACAAGAATCCAACATGCTGTCAGAAGGATGCACAGATTAACTCTTCAGAGGATGAAATGCCTGGTTTTCTGCCTTTCTAAACCTATAACCCACCCTTGCTGGCTTCTCCTTTTAGCTCCCAAGGCCTACTTGTTTAGTTGGGGATCTGGCTGTCCTGACGTCATCTCTAGTCATGTTCTAGCTTAACTCCATCACGGTGGGCCTGGCATCTTCTGCTCTTCACCCCAATGCACTTCCACAATCACCTGTGATTGAACTGGTATGCTGTGGCCAGCCCTGGGACTAAGCCTCAGTAATGTATTCAAGTTCATGGTTCTGTGGTCCTTAATTTCGCACATCATGCAAATGCATATCTCCATCATGGCCTTGAGTGACTATGATGAGCAGTGATTTTAAACGTAATCAAAACTTACAGCCTCGATCGATGCTTTGGAGGAAAGACATTTTGCAGCCTTGCCTGCTATGTTCCCGTCTTGAGAGCTTCCAAAGGCCTATCTCTCAAAGCCTTAGGATTTGATGAAGAAAGTTGCAGACTCATGTTGGAATGAAGAGTCTGGGTGAGCCTCTAGAGATGACTGGGGAAGTCTTCAATCCATACCATGTCAGAACAGTTATGCATCATCTTATTGTTCTTTTTGCCCCAACTAACATTTACTCTGCTTTATAACACTGAGATAGCTATAAGAGGAGTTGGGGAAATTTTGGATTGTTAAACATTTTATGCAAAGCAGATAATATATGCTTAGTATGATAGCACATTATTATTGGAAAATTATTTTCATTATGCATGCATCTTCCATAAGAGAAAGATCAACTAAATTTAGGTAGTAAAATGACCATTGGCCTTGACTTCTTCCAAAATAGGTGACCAATTCCTGGGAAGGAAGACCCTACAAGTAAATAGGAATGATATTACTTTTGAAATCTGTTACCATGCTAACTACTTTTATCTATGTCTATAAACTCACTAGGCACTATGAAAATGAGGTGTTACATCTGTTTTATACATAGTGAAACGATGATTCAGAGGACTGAAATAACTGCCTGAAGTCATACAGATGGCAATAGAACTGTGTTTTGAATCTAGGCTGAAGTTATTTCAGGGCTGGGCTAAGCACCCAGATCACACTGCACTTCTCACCATTAGATTCATGGGCCTCTGCCCCTGGGAGAGTGAATCAGATAGACAGAGGGTGTATACACATTCTGGATTTTGGTGTATGATAGACAGTCAGAGTGTGTTAGGTTTTCACATTCTACTTTCATGCTATTCCCTTTGATATGTGTGTTGTATGAGTGTATGTACTTATGTGTGCATGATTGTGTGTATGTGCATGCATGTGAGAAGGCCAGACAATAGTATCTTCCTGTATAGTTCTCCATTTTACTTTTTGAGATAAGGTCTCTCACCAAACTAGTGGATCACTGATTAGAATAGACTGGCTGCCAGCCCACAGAACCTTTCTGTCTCTGTGTAGTCAGCTCTGTGATTGCAGCTATGTGTTTCCACAGCCAGCTCCTTCTGTGAGTGCTGAGAATCTGAGCTCAGTTCCTCATGCTTACGCAGCAAGCTCTTTACCAACTGGTCCAGCCCCTTCTCCTTTCTAAAGATAATTTATGACAACACAAGGTCAAAGGGAGTCACTTACTAAACATAACCCAAGGCTACAGTATAGTCAGAATAATACTGATTTTTATTCATCACTGCTATTTTCCAGGTGCTGCATTGTGCTCAACCTGGTCAGAGCTTTCTGACAAACTTACAATGGGTAAAAGTCCATTTTCATAGAATGTCCATTTGGAAATCATAGCTGTCATTTGGAAATTGTTGAATACATCCTCAAGGACATGGTCAGACCACCCCTGGTCTCCTTCCTCTTTGCAGACCTATGAATGATGCTCTTTGTAACAGGGTCTAATTTTTTTTTGTGCAACAATAAAACATTTCTGAGAAGGATCTTGGAGTCAGATTTTCTTTATGTAGTGGTATCTTGTGTTGTTTACTTTAGAAATAGTTTCTAGTAGAAAAAAAAGAAAAAGAACTGTGTCCTAGAAGAATTGTCCCCAAGAGCCCATGAATGGGGATGATGGTTTGCACCACCGCTTTCTGGAAAGCAAATGGGATTGTGACATGAACTCGGAAAGGGGTCAGACCACACTGACATATATTTTCTGGTTTCTAATCTTACTTTCACTACCATTGTGGACTGCATTCCATAACCCTCTAACCTAAAGTCCAGCCATTCTACAGCTTTTTATCAACTCCCAGAATGGTCTCTGCACAGCACGGCTCTTGCTGAGGGCTGGGGGACCAGTGGGTGGCCAGACCTCAATCTCTGGGCAGCAACACCCGGGCAGCTCTACGCTGAAAAAAACATTATGACATCACCACAGGCCAATCATATCAGTCGTCTCGGATGGCTATTCCTAGATGATTTAATCTATGACATTGTCTCATAGCCCAAATAGCTGACAATGTTAATTAAGCGACAAATATCATACTTCTTTGTTTTTTTTTTTTTATTTTGTCATTTTAATTGGTTTACTAGGTGCAAGGGGAAGTTAGTAAGCAAAATTACCTTTTTTGATTTTTTTTTTAGGGGGTTGTTGTTGTTTCTTAATTGAGCAGAGTGTAAACTAAGAACAATTTTTAGTAACTAAAGCCCAGCATCCACTTAATAAAACTTCCTGACTGCTTCTCATCTCATTTACTGACAACCAACACATGGTAAGTAAGTCTTACCCTCTCTAACCCCAAAACATGTCCTGGATTTGACTGTTTTTCTTACATCCCCAGTGTAAACATCCCCAGTATGATTACCCCTTGCCTGTAGTGATGCAATCATCCCTGACTGGGTCCCCTTCCCTTCTCCCTCCTCTCCTTCCACACAGCAACCAGGGCTCGATTTCAGCCCTGAATGGCTCACACCATCTCACTTTTCTGCTTAAGGATGAGTGTTTCTCCTCTGTGCCCAGAGATCCTGCTATAGAGTCTGATCTCTCACAGCCTCGTTGGAAGCATTCTGATATCAAGGACATTGATGATCTCTTGATCTAGAATGCTCTTCTTCTAGATCTTTCCAAAGCTGACTCTTTTTACCACTCAGGTTGACCTCAAGGGCCACTTCCTTCAGGAGGAGAAAAAGATGCATTTCATGTCACCTTGTGCCTCTGAGGTGAGGGTGATATCACTGCTGTTCTGTAATCTGTAGGACACCATACTGTGTTTTGTATGCACGAGATGCTAAAATAGTGAATACATTCATAGGTCTCAAATGGTGGGTGCTTTCTGCTGGGGAATGTTTCCAGTGTGCTATGTGATCCACATTTGTAAAATGGTACATTATACTCACTTGGTAACAATAAAAAGCACATTACATTTTAGTTGGTTTTATTAGTATTTGAAAATATTTTCTACATAATTCATCTTTTTATTTCCTGCATGGGGTGAAGGGATAGGCCATTTCCACTGATCTGCCTTTGGTGCAGTCTTGAGAAAACAAAATCAAAAGGACATCTCTTTTCCTTCTGTTAAGGGTAAAAGAATCATTAGCTCAAAAGACCACAAAGTACTCAGAATGAAGAAAGACACAGAGTAGAGTCACTAAAATGTATCAACACACCATTTTGGGTATCTGTGCAATTTAGGGTGGGAATTTACAAAGCATTTTGGAAGAAGCATCTATATTAGGATAAGAGAAGCCATTGTGTAATAACAAACAGTCCAAAAATTAAAGTAGTAAACACAGTAAGCATTTTTTAAAATTTTTCATAATCATGGTTCATGTTCAATGAGAGAAGACAGAACTTCTGTTCAGTGGCTGTAGTAAGATATCCCTTCTGCTCTAGCACTCAGGGGGAGGAGTGGGCAACCTCTAAGTTTGTGGCCAACCTGATCTATGTATTGAGTTTGAGGCCAACCAAGGCTATGTTGTGACATTCTGTCCAGTAAATAAATAATAAGTAAATAAACAAAAATAAACAAAGAAATAAGAAAAAGAAACTTGTGTTCAATGTAGTCACTCTGGGGTCCAGACTCCACTACAATCTACAGGTCAGTATTCACTGAGTCAAAGAAAGGGAACTTGGGGACTAGAGTAGAGTGAATACCAGCCTTTAAATTTTCTGCCAGCAAGTGAGACCCAACATTTTACTCATCCTTTAATGACCCATGAAAGTGACAATGTCACATATCAATGACATTAGGGAAATATAAATCCTATCATGCAACTGCGAGGGGACCTGGAATCATCTAATGGTGGGCAAACCAACCTAGTGATAACATTGGATAAGTTTTAATACACAGGCTAACCATGCCGCCATGGACCAACAACAGATGAAACACAGGACCATAGAACAATAGAATTGGGCTTAAGAGAAGAAAAATAGAGATCAGGACTGTCCCTGTGATCAGGCTTTGAGAACTGGCATTCTGTGAGGGAACAACATCTAAAAATAAGCTAAAAAAAAAGATTTGTTTTTATTTGTGTGTGTGTGTGTGTGTGTGTGTGTGTGTGTGTGTGTGTGTTGGTGAACACATGCCTCTGGGTACCCATAGAGGCCAGAAGAGGCCATTGTATTCCTTGAAAGTGGAGTTACAGGTGGCTGTGATCCAACCAACGTGAGTGCTTGGGAGTCAAACTCTAGGCCTCTGGAAAGGCAAGAAGCTTTTAACCACCAAGCTACATCTCTAGCCTCTGAAAAATCGTTTTCATATGATTTTCTGTAGAGCTTAATTCTCTTCTGAAACGCCACTTGGAGAAAGGGTATTTATCATACTTGTGTTAGCCTGACAATTCATGTTGCAATGCCAGCGAAACAGAGTTGGGGAGGGGGATAAGTGGGGGGGGGGGAGACGGGGTGACTTTTGCATAACAATGTCAAAGTCACCCTGAAAGATGTACACAGAGTCCTCTCCCCATGGTGTGGGTGCAGTTAACTTCTGCTTTGTGTTTAGTTTAAAATGTTTTCCATACAATATCTTTTGATCATATTCCTCCAGTTCCCCCAACTTTCCTCAGATCCTATCCCGTCTCCCTACCCACTTAACGTCATGTTCTTTCTCATTTTAAAAAACAAAGAGCAAAGGAGAACAAAACAAAAAGCAGCCACACAAACAACAGCAACAAAAACGCAAAGCACTTGGAGTCAGTGGTGTGTTGGGCAGCTGCTCCTGAGCACCAGGCCTGCCCTGGAGCTTCTATTTTTGTCAGCTTCTCCCATATTGTCTGTTGCTATAAAGTATCACTTTCACTTTCTTAACTGCATTCCAATCTATTGTCTTCTCTTCCTAAAGTTAAAATGTTGTAATCTGTCTATTTTTTATTAACCTACCCAGGCTACCTCTACACGTATGTATGTTAGGTTACAAAAAAAGGCAGAAGGTTTATTTCCAGTGCTTGGCTCACAGTCAAGGCGACTGTGCATCCCAGGGATAGCCACATACACACTGGAGACCCAGGGAAGCTGATGGATGGCCTCAGCCTGAAAGCTCCTGAGGCAGGAGTGCTGATAGCATAACTGTCAGTCTTAGGTGGCTGCTGGTGCAGATTCTGGAGTCCACAGGCTGTAGAAACTGAAATTCCAATGTCTACATTCAGAAGAAGAGTATGGTCACCATAGGGGAGAGAGAAAAGGCGCTTTCCCCTCCTACCGCTTTTTTTCGTTCAGGCTGTCAGGGATTGGACAGAGGAGAAATCTCACCAGGTTCTTGACTTACATGCCGATCCTTTACAGAAACACCACCATAGACAACACCAGAAAGAATTCACAAGTGTGTGTGTGTGTGTGTGTGTGTGTGTGTGTGTGTGTGAGAGAGAGAGAGAGAGAGAGAGAGAGAGAGAGAGAGAGAGAGAGAGAGAGAGAGAGAGAGAGAGAGAACATGCAGGCACACAAACGAAGGGTTGAGGACGACCTCAGGTGTTGCTTTAATGAACTATTTACCTTGTTTTTTTTCTGATACACCATTTCTCACTAACTTGCAATTTGTTTAGTAGGTGAGGCTGGTTGGACAGTGAGTCAAGGGAGCTTTCTGTTTCTGTCTCTCCGGAGTTGAGATTGCATGCAGGTTTTGGTTTTTGTTTGTTTGTTTGTTTTTTGTCTTTTTGTTTTTTTTTTTTTTAAGATTGATTCTAGAAATCAAAGTCAGATTCTCAGTCTTGCAAGGAGAGTCAAGAACTTAACTGACTAAGCCACCTCTTCAGTCCCATCAAGATATATTCTCTACAAGCCAGGAGGATGTCTCTAAATCCAGTCACAACAATTTATAAAATTAATAGCCACCACCTTCATTATAACAGCAGCCTTCTATCATTTCTTCCTGTGAACTTCTAAGACCTTACAAACCAAGCAATTTATTGAAACCAAAGTGCTTTTTAAAAATTATTTCCTGATACCCTCACCCCAAGGAACTTCTTATTGAAGAGGGAAGCTTATTAACCTGGTCTGCAAGAGCCTCATTGACAAGGAAGGAGCGTGATGTCACCAGCATGACGTCATGTTTCCCTCCCTCTCTGCATTACACATAGGAACACACACACACACACACACACACACACACACACAACACACACACACACACACACACACACACACACACACACACACACGATGCCTCTGCATCCTGCTGCAGCTGCTTCTCCTTCCATCTGAAATAGGATACATGCCTGGCTCGAAGAATCAATTCTACTGAAAAACATAATGAGGACAGTGGAAATCCCATTGTTCTTCCCACCCAAAAGTACAAAGAAGTTTTTGGCTTTTCACCTTCCTTATTTTTTTTCAGCAATAAAGGCAAATAACTACAACTTAATTTATTAAGATAATTTACCCATCAATAGATATTTTAGATTTAATTCTAATTAAGGTTGTGGTGAATTATCTCTGTATGTTCCAACACAAATATTGAATTATATTACCAATTTTGAATTACATTTCTGTGATTGTTATAAGACAGTAACTTGGGGGAAAGGGGATGATAGGTTATTTGGCTCACAAACCTGGCAACTTGCTTTAGATTTCCTATATTCCATGTGTCTGTGGAATTAACGAACCTTCTCGACAAATGATGTTTGATTTCCACATGTGCACCGTGGCATATGTGTTGATATACATCATGTACACACACAATTATAACAATTAAAGTCTGTAACTTTGAAGTATATATACCTTATAAAATAGCTTAAGAATCAGATCATGAGCTGAGTGGTGGTGGTATGTGCCTTCAATTCCAGAATTTTGGAGGTAGAACCAGATAGATCTTTGAGTCTGAGGCCAGCCTTGTCTACAGAGTAAATTTCAGGACATCTAGGGCTATACTGGGTAACCCTGTCACAACTCCCCACCCTCACTCCCCTCAACAAAAGAAGAATCAAATAGTGCCATTGGTAATTTGAGTCAGTTTTCAAAAGAAAGGCTATATCATACACACAAGAATGATTGCCCTCTTAGTTTTGAGACTGGGTCTCAAAACTCATGGTCTTCCTTGCTCAGCCTCCAAAGTGATAGAATTATATGTGTGTATTACCTATTCCCCAAACTCTTCCTCCTCCTCTCCCTCCTCCTCTATTATCAAACTCCATTACCTTCTCTCTCTTCCCCTCTCTCCTTGTCTCTGTTTCTTTCTATTTCTACTGTTAAAATCATCTTTCTTTTTTAAAAAATGTACATTTAAAACTCATATCATATAATTAACATAACCTTAGTGGAGTGTGTGTGTGTGTTTTAAGATTTTGTTAATTCTGTTTCATGTGTATGACTGTTTGCCTGCATATGTATGTCCCATGTGCATACATGATGGCCACAGAGAACAGAAGAGGGCATTGGCTCTGGAGTTACAGACGATTGTAAGTAGCTCCTGTAGGTTTGGGAACCAAACCTGGGTCCTCTGCTGGAGCAGCCATTGCTCTTAAGTGCTGAGTCATCTCTCTAGCCCCATGTTTTACATTTACAGAGGGTGTACTCACAATATTCATTTTGTCCTTAGGGATGACTGAACATCACTTTAGAACAAAAACAAAGCAGAACAGACAGGCGAAAGCATTCCACATTTGGTTTTGATTCAGAGCTACTACCAGTTTGACTCTCTGATCTACATTTCTTGTTGTAGGTAGACATCTCATCAGTTATCCTCCAGAGGGTCCTGCATTTAAGGAAAGTTAGAGTTGTAACCATTGGAGGAGGGGTAATCCCTGAAGAAAATGAGCTAGGAATAGTTGGGGGACAAGACAGTAATAACTACCACCCCACCAAAAACATCATAGACCTTAACTGGAAAACACTATTAGCAAATATGGAGGCTGCTTTTCAGCATTCAAGTATCTGCCTGTATCTCAGCTTAAGAGAATTTTGTAAAGATGCCACATAACACTCCACTCATACCCTGAGATTTTGAAGTTTTAAAAACAACAATGAAAAGATTTTGAATAAAGCCATATATGACAATACCTTCTTGCTGATATTTTATGGTTGAACCAAGTGGTTATCAATTACCCTGCTTCACATCAGAATTATATTAGTTTTGTTATAGACTTTGATTCCTCAGGCTTAATTATGAGCAATGAAGCGAAGGTTTTATTTAAAAGGTCCAGCCCCTCTCCCCCTTTTAAGGAACTTCCAAGGGTTTTAATGTCCATCCCTAAGTGACAGGACAACAGAAGACTGTGTTGGATATATGTGTTTTAACACCTGTCTCATGGTTATGGACTCTGCTGGAAATCTTAAGGAGGTTGTAGCTCCTCTGCCTGCAGTGGGTAGGTGTGGGAGCTCACCAGGCATGTAAACTCACAGTTCTGAGGATATTCGGAATTTAGGTGGAGGAACACTCACTCGGGCCGGAGTCCTTGTATTGGAGAGCCTATTTATTTCCCAGGTGTCAGTAGGAGATGGCATTTTCTCTGGGCTATGCTTCCAGCCTTTGTTTTCTGCTCTTTTGAGCACTATCCCACCAGAAAAATGTACTGAATAAACAGCTCACATTATATTCAATAGCAAACAACCCATAAACTTAAAGAAACCAGAGCTAACAACCACATCTTTCTGCATTTTTTTTTTTAATTTGACTTTCATGGAAATCTCTTGGGTGTTGGAATCTAGTGTTTGTAAATGTTAGATTTTTCTCATCCTCTGAATCTTGGTATTTGAACAGGAGCTGCAAAGACAGGAGGTGGTCATGGATAGGGACTTAATCCTCCATGAAATTGATATTTCTTTGCATGTTTTACCACTGTGTTTCAGATGTAGTTCAAGGTGAACAAGAAAAACCTCGTGGATATCAGTCTCCAAAACACAGCTGAAAAAAAAAAAAAAAAAACCCACAAAACTCTATTATTAACAGTCGATGTTCAAAAGTTACACCTGAGAGGGATGTGATCTGGAAGATTTATTTTCTCTTTGGATAAGTAACATTTTCTTTTTTCAGCTACTGCACTGGAGAAATTGGAGTTATTCTGTGGGTATCTTAAACAGTTTTACTATTTAGACCTTGATCTTCTAGGAGGTAGGGAGCACAGGGAGTGCAATGAGTCATCCTGTATTCTTTCCCCACTTATAATGATTCAATCACTGGCTCTCTAATACTGCTTTTTTTTTTTTTTTTTTTTTTTTTTTTTTTTTTTTTTTTTTTATCACAAATGAAAGGGAAATGAGTCAGATGTTCAGAACCCAGATGTTTGGTTCTCTTTCTCTTTTCTTGCTTGTCCTCTAAAGAACTGGACTTTTAAAAAGTATTTTCATCAAGGGATGAGATGGAAGGTGAGGAAAAATACATTTCTGCTAATCAGCTTTACGGATGGCTAAAAGGATGCAAACAGGAGGTAGAGAGGCAGCCTGGCCACTAAGAGCACTCGCTGCTCTTACCAAGGACCCGGGCTTGGTTCCCAGCACCCACATGGCTGCTCTCAACCATCCATAACTCCAGTTCCTGGCGATCCAAATCTATCTTCTGATCTCCTCGGGCACCAGGCATGAACCTGGTGTATATACATCCATGCAAGCAAAACACTCATACACATAACATAAAAGAAATAAATCTAAGAAGATAGTTTTAAAAATGTAATGAACAACAAATAGAAAAGTGTATTATCCTCCACTGTAACCAACCTCATCACCGCCTTCATCATTACTGTCGACATTATTAGCTGTTTCCCTGTGCTAGAAACTGTATTAGGGTCTTCTTCCATTATTTTAATGGGCTTGGTCTTTCCTGTGAGATAGAGCTTTTGCACACACTAATCCCTTTGCTTGGGATGTACCTTTATGTTAACATTAACTTACCCTTCAGAGTAAAGAGAGGTGATACCCTTCAGATATCACCTCTCCCACAAAGACCCCACTGATTATATCCTTCTCTGTCCCTTTACCTTTCTCCATAACTAAACTGCAATCTGGAGAAAGCTGAGCTTATGTGACATTTTGCTCCCTAGGGAGTGTGTAGCATACATCATACTACTTAGTACATTGGATTTGTTTGACTCAGTTGGGTCACATAGCAAGTGCCACCGTCAGATTTCATCTCAGAACGTTTTTGCTACTAGAGGTTTAACCTCTGCTTTTCCCTATTCATTCTTCTTTAACCTCCTCCTCAGCTTCCTTCCGCTTTTCCCTATTCATTACAAAATCACAGTGTAATGTTTGAAACACTGGCACCACATGTAGATTACGGGTTTGTATCCAGATAGTTATATGGAAAACCCTGATTATTACAGTGTTGACTTCATCCCCACTTCCAATCCATGGTTGCAGCTGTGGCGTACTAAATATGGTATGATCCCATTAGAGTTAGACAGGGCTCCTGTCAATGGAAGTGATGCGTCAACACAGGCAAAGCTGTCTCGACCCAAAGAAGGAGCACAATGTACACATGTGAAGCAGATAAAATACGTGGTTTGCTAAGGTCATGAAGAAGAAAGAAGATAAAGGACTGTAGGTAATAGTGATGGAAGGAAGATCTTGAGAGGAGGAAGCTTCAAGTAGTGAGGAAAGTTACGGAGCTGCTTGAATGGTTTTAGATTATGGTATAATGAAGCCTTAGATGCACTTCTTCACAAGTGGGAAAACTCTAGGGTAGTGGCTAAGAAATGAAGAGCACCTGAGGGAGTTATACAGCAGATGTCATATTCTAGTACAGGTGTGCAGTATGTCAGGCTGCATGGCAAACACAGTCATCGTTTAACCAGATGGTAGATTGAGCACAAAGTACAGATTTGCTACATGCTTGCTTCTTTATTTCTGCCTAATTACTTCAAGGGTTGGATTATTGGGTATATTAATATCTTTTGATTAGATGGCCATTTTAAAAAGCCAGCTAACAAAAAAGGCTGTAAGTGGGATCAAAAGCTGTCTTAAATGCATTAGAGCTATTATGATATGACAATGTGAACTAACAAGGCCAACCTTCGAGATGTAAATGAGAATATTTTTTATATATTTGTGTGCATGTTGCAAAATAGAGAAAAATCAACATATCCTAGAAAATGTTGCTGTAACTGCCGGTTTAATTTTACCCGTGGTTAAATTTCTCATAGTTTCCTGTGTTGGAGTTTATGGCTTGGGAATGAATGACCACAGAATTAGCAATTATCCTGTAATTTTAAAAGTGTGGTTAAATTTGTTTCTGTTAGCCTTATGTTTTCCACTTTCATAAAACTTACTACACCAGATATTTGGGTAAATTGGACCAATCTTAAGTTCCCTAGTGTCAAAGGGCAGTAAGCTTAATGATTCATTAAACTTCATATCCTTGTAGAAAGGGTATGTCTGATAATTATGCTACTAAAGAACTACAATAATTAAGGCCCGATATCTTACAACATTGAGATTTAGGGACAATGCACTAATGTTTCAAATGTTAATTTTGCACTGGCATTGATTAAGATTGTTTTGGCCATCCAACTTATCTGTGGTCCATGGTGCCTTAAAAATAGGAGCTAGAATTATTATTATGTTGTTACCAGCAATAAGTTCACACTCTTGCATTGTTATATATTTCTCTTGATTCTAATTCCCCAGGCTAGGAACATTGTAGTCATATCATTAGATTTGGACATTATTCGTTGCAGAATATGTAGCCAAAAGAGATCTAAGAAGCATGAATCTATCTGCATGCACCAAAGTTCAAGTTAGTGCCAAGTAAAAAGACCTGGCTTCAATATCATAGGGAATGATCACTGGGCCAATTTCTCATTCAAATATGCCCTAGTTTCCTTACGGGCATGAAGGTAGAAATGTGGAGCATGAGAGGAATGGGAGACTCTATACTCATTTCCAAATTGTGGTTCGTGTCTGGAATGCATTGGGACTGGTCTAAGCTACCCTTCAGTGATGGCAGGTCAGTGTGATGATGGCCTTTAATAAAACCTCAGGGGTAGACAGTCAGGGCTTAGACAAAGTGGGTGGATCCAGCTATGTGTGTCTTCTTTCTTCCCGCATGAAGGAAAAAGGTTTCGGAAGGGTCAATGGGCTTCTATTCAGGGGATTTAAGAGACAAAGAGCTTAAAATATTAGGAGACAGAGTCGATGCTCACTTACTTCACCCATAAGGAAACTAGAGACATTTCAGTTTCTTCTATCAAGCATGGATGTCCTAGCTCCCAAAGGACTGGATATTACAGCGTTGTTCTTTCTTCTTAGCATTACAGAATATTCCAGTTCTTTGGGCAATGGGGTAGTAGCTTGTTTGACTTAAGAGTGAAAAGGATTCATATCCCCCATTCTCAATATCATATATAATGATTAAAATATTTGAATGATGCAGAAAAAGAAGATTAGAATTACTTGGAATGAAGTAATTGTAACATCAGCAGTCTATAATTATTTCTCCCTAAATAAAGTACCAAATAAATAAATAAAAGTGAGATTGTCATGTATGTATTTCTTAACCTTACAGTTTTCCTCTTAATGTATTGTGACCCCAGTAACATATCCTCAAGGCACTTTTAAATGATTCACAGAATAGATATATTCATCAAACATGTTAACAGATGTGTTATATAACTATGAATAGTGTTAATAGCTTTGGAATTTAAGTTAATTCAATGACAAATCTTGTTAATAAATCTTTATGCATTTTCCTAAGTATTTTCTGATGCTTCATTTTCCTTTGCAATCATATTTTAAGATGTATGATTAAACAAAAATTACTCCTTAAGAATCCTTGAGGACTGTCATTTAAAATCACACGATCATGTGTGAATACACAGGAACTGTGGGAAAGCTCAATAAAGAACACATCTGGCTTATCTCAAAAGCTTTGGTGACAGAATGTCCTTTACTTTTAGCCTTCCCTGTAGTCACCAGTGAACTGTGAGCAGACAAGCTAGAGAAAGACATTTTCTTTAAAAAAGCATCACCCTGTGTGAGGTCGCCGGGAGACAGGCGGGTTTACCCTGGAGAGCTGTGAATTCTCCAGTAGTGAGAGTAATGAAGTGAAGTCCAATTTGATAAAAGCTCTCATTTCTTATACCTCTTTCCCTGGCCGTAGGGGAAGAAAAGAGGAAGCCAATTTCCAGACCTGATTGACTGAGATTTCCTCCAGGCTGCTGCCATGCTCACTTGTTGGTGTTCATTCTGGCATCTGGAGCCCTTTATTTTCAACTTCCTGTTCCTGTTCTTCACACAGGATGGAGACAAAAAATCTCACATTTGTCCTTGAATCCATCTCCACAAAGGCAGCATAGCTTTGCAAAGAAGTGACAAGTGGAGCAAGTTGCCAGGTGTTAAATACGACCACTGAACAACCTGTGAGACTAGAGGAAAGTACTGTATTTCAGTAACCAGTAATCCTTGATCAAACTTGGTGGGGAGAATCTGTCTCATGGATCACATCCTAAGCCCACCTGCCACATGTGGCTGGGCTGGAACAGCAACCTGATGGCCTAGAATATTGGTATCAATGAGAAATCAAGTAGCAGAAACTGTGAATTGTTGACATAAAGAATCCAAGCTGGGTAGAGAAATGGCCTGGCCTTTAACCTATCTATGCTCTGTTGATACCAGATTGGTACCTAAGGCTCGTTAGGACAAAGTCCAAGATAGCAGAGATGATGGTAAAATGTTGAATACTGGCTCTTCCATCTATTCTTGTTTTTCTGACATGCTCACAGAAGTTTTTGAAGCATATTCATAGTTTGCTAGTGTTTCCCCCCCAACCCCCAAAAGAATCTGACAGGCTCATTAATTACTCTTATAGTAAGCAAGGGCTTAATAAACTCATGAGTCAGATGAGGAAAACAGCTCTGAAATGTCACCAGGTCTAAAGGGCTGGGGTTTTTTGGGAACTGGCGGCTACTTTCACTATTTGGAGAAGGGCAGTTGACTGGAGAAAATGAACTGGGTCCGGGCCAGACTTGTTCCTTTCTGGGCCACTCGCTCCGGCCCAGACACCCATATGAGGGCATCAGATCTCATTACAGATGGTTGTGAACTACCATGTGGTTGTTGGGATTTGAACTCATGACCTCCTGAAGAGCAGTCGGTGCTCTTAACCACTGAGCCATCTCAACAGTCCCACTGAAAAACAATTTGAGATCTTCTAATAATGCTGACAACATGTACTTCCTGTCAGCTTATAAATAATATTCTGGAAATATATATTAATTTGTAGATGGTAAATAAACTGGACACTGAAAAAAAATTTCCCCATCTGTTTTACTGGAGTCACACTGAGCTCAATAAGAAATCATGGATTTCAAACTATGCAAATTGCAAACTAGGGAAAGAAGTCACTTATTAAATATACACATGGTGAAATCCAGGCTGGGTACAAGTGTTCTAGGAAGATAAATTCTGGAAAAGATAGCCAAAAGTCCAACCTGCTGCAGAGACATGAGAGGCCGGTGTGGGAAAGACATGAAGATGTTCTTCACCCAGGTTGGGAGGCACACTGCCTTGCACCTCTTAGAGGTGGACGATGGACAGACTGGAACCTAAATGCAAGAATCCAAAGGGTTGCCTTTTCTGATGAGTTTTAGTATCAACTCCAAGGCAGTGTGATATTCACAATTATTTCCTCAAATTCAAAGCTGTAGAGAGTATCTCTCCATCACTAGGGGGCAATGGAAGGAATTCGCTGCATGGAGGTGACTGTCAGCTGTATACTATCTGCTACCAAACTTTCTGTCTACGTGAAAATGATTTGTTTTTCTGGTCTGGTGTTAGCTGCAGGTGGTCTACCTTAGTATAGATCCCACCTTCTACCGGATGTGCAATGCTTGCTGGAATAACGAGTTGCACCTTGATGTTCATTTGCATTGATCTTTTCATTTTGAAGTTAATTATTCCTGAGACACTGAAGGCAGGGTTTGGTATGAGTTCACTCAGGAATGTTACTTTTTCACTATAGACTAGAGATTTTTTTTTTTCTTAAACACTCCATAGCAGTGAAAATGTGAGCCAGGCACACATTTCTGGGCAACTCCCCCAATATAGAAAACAGACAAACATGGATGTTTGCTGGTGCCCTCGGTGTCTAACCAAAGGTTTTTAAATCCTGTCTTGGCATGAAGCCTCCTTAGGGGGAGATACACTAACCAAAGTGGAAAATTCCTCTCCACATTTGTACGTGAGCAGAACCTGCTCACAGTAAGTGGTAGCACATGGAAAGAACCTGGCAATGCTGAGGGATGTCACAGGATGCGAGTCTGTGAACTTATTTTTGTGTTTACTGCAGGGATGTTGTTAAGGATGTGGTTGCCAACATCCCACAGTGTTTCCTTTACAAAGATCTGCTGAAGACGTTTTTTTCTCTTCCCTCAGGACTCTGAATAACCACAGTTCTCCTGAGCAGCTGCAGAGTTACGTCTTTTGAGTTCTATATGTTGTGGTCTTTCACTATATGTCCCAGTGGCAGACATTCTCAAACCTTATGGTATTATTCAGATCATCTGGAGAGCCCTTGAAATGCAAACTTACAGGAATCCCCAGAACAATTACATCAGGATCTCAGAAAGAGAATCAGCATGTTTTCCAGGTATCCATGCTGTGTACAGGGACAACCAGGGCTGTAAGGGCAGCCAGGGCTCTGGGCGCTGCAGGAGTATCCTAATGATCTGTTGTGGGCATCTCCTTCCCTCATCCAGGTGCCCAAGTGTTCATTCCTCATGTCTATTTCAGCCCTGTAAAAAGCTGAAACAACTGTTCTTGCACGGTGTTGTAGTTTGCTTTCTGTTGCTGTGACAAATACCTTACTCAAAAGTGACGTGGGGAGGAAACAGTTTATTTCATTTACACTCCCAGGCCAGAAGTCATCATTCCAGGAAGTAAGGGCAGGAGTGTAAGGCAGGAACCAGGAAAGAGCACTTCTTACCAGCTCCTTCTCTGGCTATCTCTCGGGCCTACACTTCTCTAGCTTTCTTATAAAGTGCAGGAGCATCTTCCTAGGGAATAGTGCTACCCATAGTGAGCTGTGTATGTCCTCCTGCAACAATTAATAATTATGAAAACCCTCTGCAGACATGGTCATATGACAACCTGACCTAGGAAATCCTCAAAAGTTGCGTTCTTCTCAGTTGGCTTTAGACTGTGTCAAATTGACAATTAAAATTAGCTCTGTGTGTGTGTGTGTGTTTGTATAGAAGTTTATAATAATTAAATAAATGGTTAGTAATAGTTTCTTTTAAAAGTAACATTTGGTTATCATATTTTCTCTTGTGGAATAAGTGCTAGTCTAGGTCTTCAAAGTGACAGATGAACTTAGATATACAAAAAGTATGGCTGGGAGGGGGATGGGTAAGAGTTGAGGGTGACAGCGGCTGGGGGAGATCTTGGGGCTGGATGCTTGTTTGATCTCTGGGAGGGAGCTATGGAAGGAGTGAGTGCAGAAGAGGCTCAGAGAGAAGTGCAGCTACAGGTGGACAGCACCGGGTGCTGTCTGACCATGATGCTCCCACTGGAAGGAGGAAACACATTACTAGGGCCAGCTGAATTCGCCTACCTCTCTGTACTTATCAGTGTTGAGTGGCAGCAAAGGATCGTGAGAAATGAGGACGTGGCATGGAAAGGGAGCCACAGGGTCAAGAGAGTGACAAAGGGGCATAGCTATGTGAAGGTGGCTTTGGGAACAGAAGGATGATCAAGGGAGTAGTCACCAACAGACGTGAGAGACTGGTGCAAGATGGAGTCTGGGTGGAGAGTGAGCAAAAAATCCAGACTGGGGGTGAAAGGGATTGGGCTATTTAGACCTTGACAGAGAGTCAGGCTGGGGTAGGGGTATTACTGGCTCATGAGAAATAGAGATATCAAGGACATTACCTCATCCCTACAACCCCAGCAAGGTACATAGGAATTTCATATTAACAGGAACACAGCATTTCTTTAGCAGAGTGACTGCCTTTTTGGGTCCATCTCAGCTAGGAGATTTTCAAAATACGGAGGCATGGGACCCTAACACGAGATTTAAAGGAGGAAAGTTTGAGTGGGGTAGGAGGAAGCATTTTTCAAAGCTCCCCGGTTCACACTGATATGCAGCCTGGGTTTCACTGCTTGATGGCATCAAACATTAACAGAGGATGCAAAGGGCTTTTGAATAGAATGTACATTTACCTACATAAATACTAGAATCATTCAAAGGCATGGGCACTGTGCAGGTGCTTCATGGTGCTAAAATTCTAACCTTGAAATAGCATGAAAATTGTATCTTCAGTGTCACTTTGTGTGCATCAAAGACCAGAATAAAAATAACATTTTTGCCACACCAAACTTATGGGAAGAACTACTTACTAATCCCTTCTCATAGCCTTCCTCTATAGGCAGGGTTGAAAACAGGCTTCTAGTTCTTAACAGACTCATGGATACATGGAGCCAAAATACACAGATCAGCTCCAAATACAGCCACCACTGTATCCACACTGGATTGTTCCAGGACCTTTTTAACTACCAAAATCCACTGATGCTCAATATAGTATATAAAATGGTAGAGGTTTTAATACAATTTATATATATGTACCCCAGTGTACAATAAGCAATTCTAGATTGATTATATTGTCTGAAATAATATAGTGCAATAGAGAGTTTCTCTGTGGTTTCATTTGGGAAATAATAACAAGAATATGAATACACAATATAGATTCATCTTTTTCTGTAACAGGGTTGGACTCGGGGCCTGAGTCATGCTAAGCAAATGTTCTGATGATATACCTCCACAGCCTTCCTTTTATTTATTTATTTGGGGACAGTGTCTCACTCAGTTGCCCAGACAGTCCTTGAACTTTTCAACCTTCTACCTCAGTCTCCTAAGTAGCTGGAATCAGAGAGTTGTCAAAGCTTTAAGAAAAAAAAATGGCTCTCTGTAGTGTGTTGAAACTGCATATGGGGAAGCCACAGATATAGAGGGCTGATGTAACCTTGTTAGGTAAAGGTGTGCTCCAAAGAGCTCTCATTATACACCCTGTGCTTTGTGCTATGGGGGCATTGGAGTAGATCTTTTGTAGAGCTGGGGGGCTAGTGGTATTCCTGAGACATTGTAGCTCCAACCCATCTTCCTGAGAATGGGGAGACCTGGAGGTGTAGCAGAGAGAAAGAGAGAGAGAGAGAGAGAGAGAGAGAGAGAGAGAGAGAGAGAGAGAGAGACTGAGAGAAGCTGTTCTAGAGAGAAGGGATGCTGTCTGCTGAGAGACATAATGCTATAATAAGATAGGCAGCAATACTGGATAGGGTAGTGGCTTCCTCATTTCAAGCTGCAACAGCCCAGTTTCATCTGCTCTTGGGGAGTTTCTGAGCCTGAGGATGCCACCTCCTTGTCTCTGAAGAACTCTTACAGCGGATAGAATAATCACCCTTGTTCCTCAAATGTCCCAGACTAAGTAGCAAAGTAGACTTTGCAATCTAATCACTTGTGTTCATAAAGCAGGCAACTGTTCCAGGCTGAAGTCAGAAAGAGTGGGAACCCAGGGGCAGGGGCAGTGGGATGGGCGAGTCATGGCCATCGACTTTGAAGAGAGATGAAGAAGTTATCAGTCATCAAATGTCAGCAGTCCTTAGATGCTGAAAAACACAGGGGAAGTTCTCTCATGGAGTTTCCAGAGAAAGAAATATAGGTTTACTGGCATCTTGATTGTGCCACTATTCTGACTTACAGAACTATAAGACAAACACGTAGGCTGTTTGTAAGCTACAAAGAGTCTGGTAATGTGTTACAGCAGCAGGGCTGCAGGAGGCCAGCATTCCCTCCCTGACACCCTGACAAATCCATTCCACGTGCAGAGAGAAGAGACACAGAGCTTGGTTTTCATTTTGTTTCACATTTTAAAACTTATTATTTTGTGGTAATTTGAGAGTTGCCGACCAATAGATGAGAATTTTCTCCAACCCCTAATGTTGAACAGAAATATGTAATAGTAGTAGAATATTCAGTATTAAGAAATTAGTAGGGCAAGTACCAATCCCTGACACTTTTAATGATACTCTGTTATGCTTGATGACAGGAGCCTACCATGACTGTCCTGTGAGAGGCTCCACCCAGCAGCTGACTCACACAGATACAGATGCCCACAGCCAAACAGTGGATGGAGCTTGGGGACTCTTGTGGAAGAATAGGAGGAAGGACCTAGAGCCCCTGAGGGAATAGGAACTCCACAGGAATGCCAACAGAGTCAACTAACCTGGACCCTTGGGGCTCTCAGAGACTGACCCACCAACCAAAAAGCCTACACAGGCTGGACCTAGGCTCCTACACATATATAGTTCTATGTTTATGTGGGTTCCCTGACAACTGGAGCCAGGGCTGTCCCTAAAGCTGTTGCCTGTCTGTGGATCCTGTTCCCCTAACTGGGCTGCCTTGTGTGACCTCAGTGGGAGAGGATGAGCCTAATTTTGCAGAGATTTGATGTGCTAGGGTCAGGGGATATCCAGGGGGGCCTCTGTCCTCTCAGAGGAGAAAGAGAGGGGAAGGGATGCATTATGTGAGGGAGGGTACTGGGAGAATAAATAAATAAATAAATAAATTAATTAATTAATTAATTTTAAAAAAGAAATTAGTTATAATACAGTATGAAGCTGACAACTTGATTTGGCTTTTATTAGTTTAAATGCCAAAGACTCTTTTCTGTCTGTTCCAGGATCCACTTAGTATTCAGTTGTCATCTCTCTTCAGTCACCTTGTCTCTCACGGCCCTGACATTTCTGAAGAATCCTATAATTTTCCTAGAATGACTCATCTCATGTAATGTTGGGAGGGATCCCCCAGGAAAGAGGTGTCTGTCTTTCTCAATGCAGCCTATCAGAGGTGTTCTGTGCAAGCCTGCTTTATTCATGTCCGTGTTAGGTTTCTCCAGTTCCAGTTCAACACCGCAAGGTTCATTCATCCTATCTAGCCTTCCTCTTTTTCTTACACTCAAAGCTTGTTTTGTTCAATTCTGAGGACCCGGGCTCTCACTGGTTAAACTGCTTCATCATTGTGAGCTCAGATTCTTATGAGGAACAACTTTAAAAATGATGGCACAGTTCGTGTTTAGTTGTGTTTTGTCTTGGCAGGATTCTAGTCATTTTTTCATATTATCAGTGTTATCTCTGTCTGTGTCTCTGTCTATCTCTCTGTCTGTCTCTGTCTCGGTGTCTCTGTCTATCTCTCTCTGTCTCGGTGTCTCTGTCTCTCTCTCTGTCTATCTCTCTGTCTCTCTCTCTCTCTCTTTCTCTCTCTCTCTCTCTGTCTATCTCTCTGTCTCTGTCTCTCTCTCTCTCTCTCTCCCTCTTTCTCTCTCCCCCCTCTCTCTCTCTTTCTCTTTCTCTCTCTCTTATCTGCCTCTCTCCTCCTCTCAGTTTGGCAGCTAAAGAGATACAAAATGATTAAAACCTGAGGGAAGAGATAAATCACGGGGAAAGCAGTAGAAGGATCGAGGATGTTCTCTGACTCACGGCAGATGCGAGAACACACCTTACTGACTTAGAGCTGATAGCCTCCAGCATAAAAAGGCGTGTGGGTGGCAAACCGTTGCTAGGGAGTAGGTCTCACTTTCTTTGGTGGTGTAGCCACTGGTAAACAGTTTATGGTCTAGAAAATAACTCCTACAGATGCTTGTTATACCAGCGACATTGAAGAAACTCATCGGATCAAAAAGAAGATGAGGAAGTCTGAGGGATACTGGTTGGGGACAAGTGGGGCAAAGGGTAATGGAGATGAAAGTGCTATTATTGTATACACATTTATAGAATTGTCAAAAATGGTGTTACATTTGTAAAATGTCTTTCCAGTAACAATGATTGAATAGTATAATGAAAGTTACTAATGTAAAAATAAAATTAAAATTAAGCAAAAGAAAAAGATTTTTTAAATAGAAACTTTAGAAATAAAATTGAAGCTTTCTTTTGGATATCAATATTGTCTGTTTTTAATTGGATTCTTCTGGTTTCTCCTCTTTGGGGCTTAGTCTACCGGTTTACATTTTGGCTTTGATGTGTTCTATAGAACCAGGTCCTTTGGGTATTTTAGAAGACCCTCCCCTGATTGTTTTTGAAGGGTCCTTGACCTTTGATGTTGATGGTTTTCAGCCGTTTCTGTTCTGACTTGATTTTATGTCCTTCCCACAGGGAGGCTTCATTCAGATTTCTTCACTGGTGATTTTTTCTTCAACTTCATCAAAATCACCATCATCCTCATCCTCACCATCGTTTTCACCTTCACCATTATGATTATCTCCACAGGCATCAGGTTTTCCTCTTCTCTGTGGATCTTGCTGCCACATTCAGGGCTGGGTCACCTCCAGGATGTGCTCTTCATCCTACCTCGTCTCTCCTCTCTCAGCTACTGAGCCTGTCCACTCATGTGCCAAGACAGCACCCCTCCTTCAACACTGAGCCCACAGATGGTGCAATCCCCAAATCTCGAGAGAAACCATTGGCTCTACAGACATTTCCAAGCCAGTGTTGACTTAACTGGATTACCTCTGGGGTCCATCATCTCTGCCTCAGTGATGTACAATGCATCTTCTACCCTGGCCCGTAAGCTCACTATTCTTTGTCAAGGCAGATGCTTATTATCTGCCTTAAGTGACAATCTTTGTTGGCATTTAATTTGCAATGAAAGAGATAGTTCCAGGCCCTCGGGGACCTCATGTCTGTATCCACTGACATGGAGTGGTGACATGCACTTAGGGAGAGGCAACTGACTACGGCATCAGGGCAGAATCAGGTCTGGATCACAAATACACTTTAGTCACTTCCTTAATTTTTAACCACTTAATATTTATCATCAGTTTTGAAAATTTTCTATATCAAATTACAAGATGAATACATGCATTCACTTTTAAAAAATTAACTGGAAACGTCCTATGCATTTATGTATACATATATATGTATATGCATGCATATATAGCATGTGTGTATGTATATATGTATGTATGTATGTATGTATGTATGTATGATGGCTCTATCTATCCACACATACATCTTCTGATACATATGTGTGTATGCAGGGAGGCCAGAGGTTGATATCAGGTTCTTTATCAAACACCTTTACACTTTACTTTTGAGCCAAGGCCTTTTACTGAACTTGAGGTCACTCATGTGATTAGATTAGGTGACCCACAAGTGTCCGTAGTTCTCTGATCTGACTCTGTAGCGCTAGGATTATAGTTGTGAGCTGCGCTGCCTGGCATTGTGATGTGGACTCTGGGGAATCTAAATGCATGTTTGCTTAGTAAACACTTGTTGATGGAACCATCTCTGCAGCACTAGAATTAACTCTTGAACAGAAAAAAAGTTTTTTTTTTTATTGACTTGAATGTTGTCTCAGAGACTGTAGTTGGAAACCTGTAACCCTGATATTTCCACATGCATCTGCTTACATGTGGGGAAAGCATTCACCTCGTAAAGCTAAGTATGTGTACATGCATGCACAGTGTGCATCAGCCTGGTGGTTGCAGCTTTGCATGCCTACTGATGCTGTACAGTTTACCTGTTTTTCTAGCTAGATCACAAACTTCCTGAACAAACACAAGGCTCAATCAAGTCTTCATATCCTTCAAGCAGACTACTGTAGCCCAGCAGATGGTCAAACAGTTCCAACATGTATAATATATGGTGAATCTGACGGCAAGACTATATAGACCGTATGCCCTTGATTCACTATTTTATCTGAGGTAATTTTTTTTCAGTACTAGGGATTGAATTCAGGACCTCATATCATACATGTTAGGCAGTGATCAACCACTGAGTGATGCCTTTCACCCCTACTTAAAGCACTTTACAAAATAATTAATGAATGAAATTAGTTAGATATAGACAGAGTTTAAGGCTGGCCTCAAAATTGCTATATGGTCAGGTATGATGTTGAACTCCCGGTGCATTGATACGTACCCTCTAAGCACTGGGATTACAGGCATGCACAATACATGGCTTATGTGGTATTTGTGATAAAAATCCAAGGATTTGTACATGCAAGGCAAGCGTTTTGCCAACAGAGCTACATCCTCAGACTTCTGGAGACTGTGAGCACTGTGTATCATGGCTTCTATGTTACCAAAAGAAAGAAATAATTCATTCTATCCTTTTACTGGGAAACACCCCTATATCCCTCCTCCTTTTTTGCCTAGACTGCATTTCTCAGAGCTTTCATCTCAGCTGAAGTCTTTTTGATTTCTTTTTCTTGTCTACTGTCATTAGGAAGGTGTTGTCTTTCTACCGTTGTGCACAGATATAGAAAATGATAACTACAATCTCTGGATAGAATCTAGAACACTGCTGTGATTGATGGTTTTCTTGTTCATCTTCATCACAAGTGAGATTCTGAGTGCTGGCTCTGGTGCTTGTACACTGTGGCATCACAACCACATTGTCCTCAGGGGGGAAAAATGCTTAGCTGACACTCAGTGAGAAGGTGGGTAGCTTTCGTGATGTAGGAGGGGCAACACTGCAGGTGTGCTGACAAGTGGAGTGGTCAGACTTGGGAACAGGACACTTGAAAGAAAGTAGATACTAATCAATAGAATCTGTATGAATCTGTCTTGTCTGTGAGTCTAGAACTTACTGGGCCAAACAAATAACTGAGACAAGAAAGCACTGTTTTTCAGAACCCGCTCTGTAGCAAGGATTACCAGATACTTCAGATGGCTTATGTCTTCTCAACCTGCAACAGTACAAATCATAAGATGCTTTGTCAATGTGCAGAAGAGACACATCTAGCATAGCAGATGGGTGTTCATAACTTGTCCATGCCACATAGCTCATGGGTGATGAGGTCTCCTAGCCACTTCCATTTTTCTCACATGTGCTTCCAGACACATTATCTGGAGGGAGACAAATGCCTTAGTTTGTTAAATCACTACAAGAATAAACCAGAGTGCTTTATTTTATATAAAAAAAAATAATTAAACAGATCAAACTACAACAAAGTTGGTAACAAACTCAAAGGTAAAACTCTGCTCTTATGCCACTTAGGCCCTCAAAAGTCTCTTAGATGAAAGCCAACACCATCTGGTAATGCTGTGTGGGTTTGATTATTTTGCTCAGTGGGTGTTTTTGAGGCAAAGCTTGAGGCTCCTGCTTGACTCAAACTCATTATAGAGTCAAGGATGGCCTCGACTTACTCAGAATCCTCCCATCTCCACTTCCTGAGTGCTAGAATTACAGGTGTACCACCATACCTGAGTGATCCTCTTCACTCTAATATAGTCAAACAGTGTGGGATCTTGATAGACCCAAACTGACAGGCATCTAGACCTCCAGCACAACCACCCATCAGAAGATGCTTGTCCCTTGGCTCTAGAATATACATGCTATTATCTTTTATTCTAAAGATTCAAAGAGCCAAGAGGTTTTGATATCATTGACTTAAGTATCATAATCCAACTGGGCAAAGACTGTCCTTTTGAATTTCTGGTCTCACTGAATTGCAAGGGCGGATATCAACTCTTAGTAACACAAGATGACTTTCATGTGTCTAAAGATGGTGTCAGGAATTTTGGCATGGAGCGGTGAGTTGTTTGTAAGACTCAACTTTTTCAAGTAGGTTCTTCATAAGTCACAGTTTATTTTCTCCATATCATTTCTATTAGGATGGGAGGTAAAAGTCTCTTGGTTCAAGGTTTCTCCCAATACTGTGGTGTATAGCTTTGGTTTTTAGCCAATTTTATGCCCTTGGCAAGTGACTTGTCAGCAGGAGACATGCACTTTCATATCCCCATGGCTGCTGCTCACTCTTCTTCTCTAGAGAACTCTCATTGTCCCCCAGCTTAGAAACAGGAGAAGTCAGGCTGATGCCTTCTCAGCTCTGTGTCTCATTTAATGGCTTTAACTCCCCCCGCCCCCGTAGTGTAGTCAAGCTGATTAAAGTACTTCATTACATCCTACTGGCAAAACCCAAAGTCAAGCAAACAAACAAAGAAAGCTCTTACTGAAAGCTGAGACTAACAACTGTGAATGAGGAAGAAGAAGATGATTAAAATCGGGTTTCTGGAGAAGGAATCTAAATACGTGAAGAACATTAGGTCTGAGAGTGGGAGTATTTGTAGTCACCTAAAGTTTTCCTGAAGTGGGTCTGCAGAGATTCATTTGTGTGGAATGATAATGAAGTGTGTTATTCATTTGGTGGAGATGGGGCTTTTCTGTGTAGCACGGGATCTTTCTATCTCATGTGCAGGTACACGCCAATACTTCTTGCTCCAAATTCTTTAAGATAAGAAATGAAAAAGAAAAGGAAACAAAGAAACAAAAACAGTTCATAAAACAGAAATCAAACAAACATGGCAGTTTCTTCATTGACTCATGCCCACATAAGAGTATCTTAGATGATTAAATGACCAAGAGTAGAAGTCTATAAAACTGCCTACATTTAGAAGAACACTACAGGGCTGTCTTTTGAACAAGATACACAGGAAAACATCAAGTTCCCTCTGCACTGAGAGGAAGCAATTTCAGTAGAGTGTTGGAAAGGAGGTCACCTTGGTGAAGTCACCTTCGTTGGCTTAATTTTACATTTCTTTCCCCTCATGCAAATAAAAACAAAAACCAAAACAAAACAATAAAACAGCCTTGCAGACTTTGCCTCAGATGAGTCTGGGAATGTATTCTTCCTCTGAACTTAGTTGGATTTATGGTTACTTAGTATGCAATCTACTTCTTGAAGGGTTATAAATGTGTAACCATCCCCACTTTATGTCCTGCTGAGAATTAAACCCACGACTTTATGTATGCTAAGCAAGTAGTCTATCAAATAAGCCACATCTCCCCCATCCCCCAGTCCAGTTTTAACCTTTGAACTTATGCTCTAAGACCTTGAGTTAATCAAACAGAAAAGTACCTACAGTCTTTCCTTCTTACACTATGACCTTAAATGGAACAGGGATGCACTGCTGTCCTGAGCATGCTCAGCAATGTGCCTGTTCCCAAAGTGCTTGCCTATATGAATATGCATAGGTTTCCAGGATCAAATCGTCTTACTTCCTTTGTTTAAGGAGAGTCAAAACAGCTACTGTGCTGTCCTTCCCTGATATGGGAAATAAATGTTTCTCCCCTCTTTCCATCCCACTGGTTGTACTTACTTAAGCTTTGCATTCAACATTATGTGTACCTATTGAGTTTGCTTATGTCATCAACATTGACTTCTGGTGGAGTCATGGAAAGACTCTGAGACTTGTGTGTCCAATGTCCTTCAGTCCATTGGAAGCACCACCACATGGCTGGGGTTTCATTGCCTATGATCTGTATGTGGTTTGTGAGGTATACGCCAGTGGAACTCTCTAGATTTTCCAAATTGTCTCATAACCATGGCCTTAGTGTTTTCTGACCTGATTTTTCCTGGTGTTGCTGGTTCCGAGTATGTAAGGAATGTAGACCACTGGCTTCCCTGTCCAGTTTACTGGCTCTTGTCAGTTTGGTGAACTCTCAAAAAGAGTTCATCCATATTAAGGAAAGAGGCCTCTGTCCATATCTCCATGTACACTTCAGCTCAGCCTAGAACACTACTCAAGTATTACTAAGACCTCTCACACTTAATTAAGGTAATTGGAGAAAAGAACAGAGCTAGGGCCCTATAGTATCAGTGTGATGCATCGGGAAGCTCTTATTGGTGGCTTCAGGTAGTGAAACTGACTGTTCCTATGATTTTCTGTCCTTTGTCACAGACAGTGGGAATTATCAATGCCTTGTGAAGAGCTATGGTTAAGACAATGTTTTTGGAGTGGAACTCGGGGACTGGGCATTAGCACAATAATTGGCAAAAAGATCTAGGTATAAGCAGGAGTTATTGTGAGCAGATTCGCTAGCAGACATAAAGTAAAAGGCTTGGTGTCAAGTGCTGTGTAAGGAAAAGCTGATAAGACATGGAGGCAGACAATCAAGAATGAGGCAAGACGATAGAAACAAGAGCATGATGGGAACCAGAACTAGGGAGCACCCCCAAGGAGCAGCAGTACTGCTTTGCATGATCAACTGCAGGGTGATTTTCCTTCAGCTCCTCCCAGCACTGATGTGACCTGACAGGCTCAAGGCTCTCGAAAGGGAAAGGTATAAGCCAGGCAAGAGAAAACAATGTGGGTTGTGTATCTGATCCATCTTAATAAGCCAGGTCCTGGAGATGGAATCATTTTCCTGGTACCAAGAGGAACATATTGTATGTGTATGTACTAACACAGGGAACACGGAGGACATCACAGATAACATCTTCCATGGTGGTTTCAGAGATGAGATCGTGTTTACAGGTATGAACTCTCATGGCAGGCTTCAGAGATTCAAATTCCACCTTTGCATACTTCTAGCTGCACGTCCCTGGATACAATACTAAAGATCACTGGACTTCAGATTCCTTGTGTAAGACAGAGACAGCAATGCAATCCATTTTTTTTTTCATTAAATTAGTTAATGAGTTAAACAAGACTAAATGGGTTAATATATGAAGAAATTAGGATAGTGTCTGTTACATATTGAGTACCAATCAACAAATAACAGCATCCCTTTCTTGCTAGTTCTATATGAATCCTAAGGAGATGAAATCCCAGCAAAATACTAGTTCCAGAGTGGTCCACAGGTCTACCATCATCTTCCTGGCTTTGGATATTCTATAAGAATCTAAGTGTAAGTTAGATGTTTCTTCCTGATGCCAAGGCCTCTCCTTTTTTCCTCTTTTCCTCTTTTATGCTTTGTTAAAACTAGCTGTGCCAAGTTCTGAACCCTCGGGGAACTGACAGGTCTGTATGGTAAAGGCATGTATGGCAAAGGATTTGGTGGTTGGTTTTACAGGTTGACCTGGCTACATTATGGTGCCTGCTGTGAACATGCACAAGTCAGGATGCTGTTCTGAGCATGATGTTTAGGTGAGACTAACGTTCAGGTCAGTAGAGTTTGGTAAAGCAGATATAAGTGGGCCTCACTTAATCAGTTGATAGCCTTGAGCAAAAAAAGACTGAGGTCCTCACAGGGAAAAGATAATTCTGCTTCCAGACTGGCTTTGGACCCAAGCATACACAGTAAACTCACTGGACTTCTTGACCCACCTGTCTATTTTGTGGATTTCAAACCTGTCAGCCCCCTTAAGGCTATTCCTTAAAATAATTTTTCTTTGGACATATATATGTGTGTTAATGTTCACACGTACATATTGTATTTGTTTTGTTTTCTTTGGAGACAGTGTCAAGACTTTAAGTGGCTAACTACCTTAGCTTTCTTCCTTAACACTACCACTGTGACAAAGGCTCAACCCTCTTAAATTATTTGCGATAATGGGGATTAAACCTCGGGTCTCGTGTATGCTAGGCAGAGTTCTATCATGAGGTGCACTGCAGCTTGGTGTTCAACTTTAAAGCAGAAGTGATTCAAACATTTCCAAACACTGTCAGGGAACCAGTTAAGGGCAGAGAGGTACTTGTGACCTTGACATTACTTTATGCAGGCAGTGTTCTATTTATCAGATGGGCCGTTGGACTTGTTTTCTCCTTCCTTGAAGCTACGCATGGGACATGTAGAAATTGCTTTGGTTATTGGGAATTACCACATACCTTTTTTTTTCCATTTGGGTTAGTGCTTGGAAATCATGTGTAAATAAAAATAGCCTCTGTGTGGTTCTGTGCATCTGCCTTGAATTTCATAATTCACACACTTATCATATTTACCCCAACAACAAAAGAAACATGATCTTGGTTCCCTAGGAGTATGAAAGGAAACAAAAATCAAATTTTCTCTATATCATCCAGCAGGAAAACCAATCAGAAGATTGCATCGGGGCAAGGAAATCAATCAGCACAAAATCAAAGTCGTTTTCATCTCTAGTCTTTGTGTGAAAGATTTTCATCAGTAACTCCAGAGCTATCATTGTTCCTACACAGACAAAAATTCACATTTGTGTGGATATAGTACAGCAGTGAGAACATAGAGGCAAAGTGGAGTTTGGAAAATAAATGAACTCCATCTGAGATATGATAAAACAGCAAATGGTCTTGGTTTCTGTGGGGGTAGTGTCTTCTCTGCATGAAAATGTGGGACACTTGTATTCATTGACAGAACATAGTTGTCATAGTTCATTTAAATCACTTATCTTCAGCCATTCATTCCCACCTCTGCCTGTGGTTTTGGTTCACACTGAGATAATGTGCTGTAAGAATTCCTTCCACTTGTTGAAAATGGGGTTGGGAGAGCCCAGCTACCCTTGCTCTGACTACAAAAGGAGAGCTGCAGGAGAACAATCAACCTCAGGGGTTAAGGAAGTCTGACTGCAAAAACCATCACCCTCCTTCCAGAGAAGGTAGAACTAAGCCTTGGTGAGAACTCAACCTTCTGATATCAGCCTAGAGGTGAGTGTTGGCTGATGGAGGGGTGAAGAAGGAGATGCAAGTGGAAGGGCAAAGAATTTGGGGTCTAGCCTTCAACCTG
This sequence comes from Arvicanthis niloticus, assembly GCF_011762505.2. Taxonomy (NCBI): domain Eukaryota; kingdom Metazoa; phylum Chordata; class Mammalia; order Rodentia; family Muridae; genus Arvicanthis; species Arvicanthis niloticus. The sequence goes on from NC_047660.1 coordinate 41,866,775, forward strand.
ATTTTAAGAGGTGGTATAAGACAGTTGCTTATCTGCTGAGAAGGAACTCAGGGGAGAAAGGACTTGTTTTAGCTCATGATTTCAGGATCCAGCATGGTAAGGAAAACATGGTGGAGGAATTTGAGGCTGCTTGCTCACATCTTGGTGGCCATCCAGAAAACAGAGGGTAGAGAGGTTGGGCTGTAACTAATGAAGCCCACTCGCACCCTCTGCCCTCAGACCTACTTCCTCTAGATAGGTGCCACCTCCCTAAAGGTTCTACAACCTTTCAGATGTCATAGCCAGTAGGAAACTAAAATGTTCCAACATATGAACCATTGTGGGACATTTAACAATCATACTATGAATATACTGAGAGTCAGCAAGAAAGATTTGCCAGAATTAATATCTTGGGATAATTATGCAAAGTACTCATTATTAAGTCTCCTTTGACTTCAGTTCTTCCCAGACTCCCTTAATTTCAACCAAAAGGCTTTGTTTTCTTTAAAGAGTCATTCATTAGCCACCTACTGTAATGGTAGAAACAGAGTCTGCAAACACTAGACAGGACCTAATAAGAGACAAACTTCTGGATTGCAGAGGGCTCTCATAAATGTTGTGACAAGATGCTTGGAATAAGGTGGGGAGAGTGGAAAATAAGATGGCAACGAATTCCTTACCTAGAGCAGAGCTTGGCCAGAGCTGGGAGCTTGACAGATGTTCAGTGGACAGCAACAAGTCCTCCTGACTGCTGCATGTAGATAGTTACATTCTGCATCTCTGTTGTTTCTAATAGTGATAGAAGAGACTCCTCTATTAGCTTTTGGAGAGGCTGTTCAGGGAGAAAGGATATCTACACTAGGGTTACTAGTCAGTGGTATTCTTTGTGTTTTGGCTGGATAACTGTTTGTTTGGAACTGGCCTGTGCAGCATAGGATGCTAAGCTGTATTTCAGAACTCTGCTAACAGAATCGAGTGTACTATCACTCAGTTTTTAGATAAGTAAAATTCTCCGAGATGAAAAATTGCTCCTGTCTACATCTGACTAGTTTGAAATTCCCCACGAGGCCAAGCTTGTTATGGGAGAGAGTGATATTCTGCAGTAACTACTGTGTGGACAGATACCATCTCCTAGAAACCTCTGGAACCTGTCCCCACTCTGTCTCCACTATCTTGGTCTCAGCTGCAACTGTCTATCTTAGCTTCTTTTCCAGTAACTGCGATAAAATACTCCTGTAAAAGCCACTTAAGGGTTAATATTGGCTCACAGTTCATAGATGGTAACATCCATCATTGTAGGGAGGTCAGGGTGGCAGGGGCTCGAGCCATTTGGTCACATCCAATCAGGAGGCAGTGGAGAAGAGCAGAATGCTCAGCTCACTTTCTCTTCTTTCTACCATCCAGCATCTCAGCTCTGGGGATGGGCACCAACCACAGTGGGTGACTCTTCTTACACCGCTTAATCTATTCTCTGAGTTCTGTTGTGAGTCTAGATCCTGTGAACTGGCAATTCACACCTGTGCCTACACTCACTGGGTCAGCTCCTGTGATCGCCTAACCTGTCTCTATTCCTTCTTATGCACTCCAACATCTGCCTTCCAAACTATAACCACAGTGACTTTTTAAAAACAGTTAATCTTGTGCCTAGTCCTGGGGACTTTCCTAATTTCTTAGGACAGGAATAACATGTTTCTTTGCCTGGTTTTAAAAAAAAAAGTCCTATATGGTCAAGCTGTCTGCAGTCTCTACTCCCAGACCTCTTAGAGAAAACAATTCACCTTCCATGTTCATCCACGTAGGCTGTGATTGCTGCAGCCACATGGCCTTGGCACATGTGTTCTTGTGTCTGTGTTACCCTGTCCTCAACATATTGTCCTTATTAGACACCCATCTGTCCACTCAAGGATCACTTCATCCTGGAAGATTTTCTTATCACTCAAAAAAGGAGCCAGGCTGCACCAAGTATGTGATCAAAACTGTCAAGAGCTCCTTCGTACCATGTATCTCGACAACGATTTTATGCAAATAAGAGAGCATCGTTGTCCATCTTCTCTTCCAGGTTATAAAGAACAGGAGATGAATCCTGATGAACCTTCTCCCCATTCCTCTTCGTCCTTCACGCCTTCTAACTTCCTTTAATTCCTGTCAACACCATTTGCCAGGAGACGTCTGTGCACCTTGTGTGGCCATGGGATTCCTAAGACATTTTCAGTTATTTATCTCCTAAGCGCATTCTCTTTCCAGTGACCTCCTCTCAGCTGGCAACACTGTCCTTTCTCTGGGCCAAGAAGTCTTCCTAAGGAATGCTAGCTGCTGTCCAGATGGCACCGAGAGCTCTCTTGGTGGGCCTCCTCAAAGGTGAAGGGAAAGCCCCTGTCTTCTGTTTAAAGCACTGGGGCTTTTGAGCCTTTCCTGTCACATTGCAGTTGCAGCAGCGTTTCTCAGGGCTGTCACCAGCATACATAGCGATGTAAGAGACTCACACCATGGGGGGAAAAAGAGGAAAATCTAACTCAGTATGGTGCATGATTTTTCCAGACAAACTCCTCTTTAGCAGTGTTTTCAGTGGTAGGCAGGAGAAAGTAGATTTAGTGAGAATTGCTGATAGTGGCACTGCTGGAGAGTCATGACCCTGTCTGGCTCCATGGTTTCTGGTTTGTGGTTCCATCCCAAGTCTGTAATGACATAAGATGATAGACCACTTTTTCTGGACCTTCTCTCTTGTTACAAATATCATTTTTAAAGGCAATATATGGAAGTTATAGGATCTAAGTGTGTCCCTATAACTGTGCATCACGCAGCACATTGCTACAGATCCAAGATGTCCCACCTCACGTGAAATGTAACACCATTTCCCTTCCTTTAGACAAATTTTTCCTGTTCCCATTTTTCCCTTCTTTCCATCTCAGTCCTTAGAGCCTTTTGAAGCCCACTGTTTCTGGACAAAACTTTAGGAAATGCTGTACATCAAGAGACACTGAAGGCAACCTTTTCTTGTGTTGACAAAGGCAGTGCTGGGGAAACAAGAGTTTATCCTCATCATGCCAGAGTACTGGGGACCGGGGGATTTGGTACAGCTCTCTGTGAGTTAAAGGCACCTTTCCACCTCCATCACTGCATCTCCTTGACACGTGGGGATTCAAAGAGAAAAATCTGAACCCTTAGGGAGGGATGCCAGAGAGTTCTTCGCTGGAGAGTCCATGTCACTAGGATCTTTAGTCTAGGCACCTGAGGCCATGTTCCTGTCCGGGTTTGTTCAGCAGATTCAAGGAAGGAACGCTCACTGAGAAAGGAGCCATAAGTGCTCATTGGGAGATTTTGCCATTGTCGGGGGTAACTTGTTTAAACTTGGTGATTGGTTCTGGGGACTGCACCTGTTGCATTTGTTTTGTTCAACACCATTTTCCTAGAGCCCAGCAGAGTGTTTGGTACTTAATGTTCCCAGAAAATATCGTTCGATCTTCTGTGTGCACAGCAAGTAAACACAACATGGAGATGGATGGGAAATTTCTCCCATAGACGGCAGGGAGGCAGGAGACGATGTGCAGGATGAGGATGGGCGATCGCAAAGCACATACTTTCTTTACAAATATTTCCTCTTCAATTATGTCATCTTTTCCAGGCTGTCTGTCTTCAGAATGCCTCCCTAAACAATTTCTCTTTTTCCAGAAAAAGAGCTACAGAATCAAAAGCATAAAACTTGAGCTTTTCTGGCATTATAGAGTAACTATTCAATTCTTGGTCTGTTTGAAAATATTGCTGCTTCCGTGGAATCCTGCCCATCTGGGGCTGGGCAGTGGTGGTGGGGGAGAGCTGTAGTATAGAAAACATAACAGGTTAAATACTTAAGAGAAGTGGCTGGACTTACAAGGATGGTTAACTTTTTATCTGTGGGAACAAGTTACAGTTGTGTTTGAATTGAATGTGATGTACACAACTATCATCCTAGCATTTGGAAATCAGAGGCAGGAGGAGCACAAATTTGAAGACAGCCAGGGCTGTAGAGCAAGTTCCATGTTGGCCTCAGCCACAGTGTGCCTTAGCCACACCCTGTCTTAGTTAATTGATTAACTAGTTAACTAGTATTTTTTTTTTTTTTGGGCCTCTCGTGGCCTTGAAGAACTTCAGGTTTTAGTCCTAGAAGTCTAGAAGTATTTCCCAGAGTTTGGGATGGAAGAGTCTCATTTTTATCCATCTTAAGTTTTTTTTTCTCCATTAGCAGATGGTAGGGTACATATTGTATATGTACATGAGCCATGAGATGACTGCATGCTCAGATTTTCAGATGACAAAGAATGAGAACGACCTCTCTGTGGAGCAAAAATAACTAAGATTGGCAATGTGGGAAAAGGGGGCATCTTACAAGAGAAACTGATGGCTGGGTCCTGACTCTCCTATGGCGCTCAGGCCCTCAGCCACAGCCTTTGCCACTCAGTTACATCTTCTTTCTGTATCAGTTGCTCCAACTTACATCTCTTGCCTAAGTCTCAGACTGGGTCATTCTGGCAGAACCAAATTCACACTCAGCCACTCCGTGTGAGCACATGCACAGGAGTACTCGCTGGCACACTTCTGGGGTCACTCTTACAATCCTGTCATCTTATCTTCATGATCTAAGAGAACCACTTCACTCTTTGGGAGGGCATGAATCATTCATGGCTATTTTGATGCCAGTTAGAATACTAATCTTATTGTCTCCACTCCCCAGGCCCCTCAACCTTGAAGCATGGAGATGTTCCTACTTGCTTGCGGCCCAAAATAAAACTGGAAGGGAAGTTGTAGGGAAATGTAAGTGAGACAAGTTCAGGCGTCTAATCCAGAGAAAATTCAAGTGTGTCCCGAGTTGCTAAATGCTGTACTGGAATCTACACCTGTATTCATCATTGGCTGCAGCAGTATTATTTGTATTGTATTGGTGTTTTGCCTGTGTGCATATCTGTCCACCACAAATGTGACTGGTGCCCATAGAAGCCAGAAGATCCCCTGGAACTGGAGTTACAGCTGGTTATGAGTCACTGTGTGAGTGCTGGGAAACAAACCAGCGTCCTCTTGGAAGAGCAACGTGGGCTCTTAACCCCTGAGCCATCTCTCCAGCCTCTGCAATGGCATTCTTGTATGCGGTGAGAACAGGGAGAGAACTGCTTTTTACTCTATCAGTTTTCAACTCTGGAGATGTTAGAATGTGAAAACAAATGAACCAAACATTTATGCCCCTCTTGTCTGTTGTTAGAGCCGGTCACACCGGCAAGGCTGACTAGTGCCACATTTAGAATTTATAAAGGAGGAACTGTCGATGTTATGAACTGTTGTTTTGGAAGCTTTTTGTTTGATTGTCCTTATTATCAAGAGGACCCTGCAGGACCTGAAAGCGCGGGGCTTGTGACAGCTGTCTTTGTGAGTGGCGGGAAGATACAACTTAATGCTAAGAGTTTTACCTGTATTCTGGTTTTATTCAGTTTTAATGAGCCCACTTATCTAACACAGCCAGCTTTCCTTCCATGAGAACCTCTTTTAAAATAATAGCCAGGTTTTGGTGCCTCCCCCCACCCCTTCCCCCCTTCCCCCCACCCCCAAACCCGAAAAACAAAAAAGAAAACATAACAGAAAAAATAACAAAAACCATTCTTATGCTTGCTGCTGAGTCAGTACTGGCAGAAAACCAGGATTCTTTTCCAGGATTGTCCTGGCTCTACCCCTCCAGCATGAGGGGTTCAAGGCAGCAAGGGCTAGCCCAGGCATTCCTGGCTCAACTTTTATTTGTACAAGCAGCTCAATCAGGTGACATTAGTCTGCTTTTAAAGGTGTCGTAGGGCTTATAGCCTACACGAGACAAATACAAATGTTGCTAGCTTCTTCTTCTTCTTCTTCTTCTTCTTCTTCTTCTTCTTCTTAGTCTTCTTCTTCTTCTTCTTCATCTTCTTCTTATTCTTCTTCTCCTTCTTCTTCTACTTCTTCTTCTTCTTCTTCTTCTTCTTTTTTCTTGCTGAATAGTAGTAAATTTTGCACTGTAGAGGATATTCATGTAAAACTGTGGAAGGTGATTTAGCAGCCAGTGCAATCACGTCCACAGACAGAACCTCGATGGGTTGCCCACTTATAAATCAGCTTAACTTTGAGCTGTCAGGAAAGAGAGGCATGGATGGAGAACATCCCAAATAACTCTATCAGTCTACACAACAGTGGCTGTTTCAGTTGAGGTGTGCTTTGCGGCAGTCCTTCAGGAGGTAGCTGATCAACCAAGTTTCTGAGCACGGAACGGCATGATCAGGGGGATTATTTAAGAATCTTGGAAAGTGACACCAGTTGTAGGCCTCAGAAACCTGTTGACCATATACTTCCTGAATATGTAGAACAGATCCCATAAGTCTTTGCACAATATTCAAGATTATGTATAATATATATGAAATGTATAGAATATGATTATATATATATATATATATATATATATATATATATCCTATCTGTGTCTGTATCTCTCTCTCTCTCTCTCTATCTGTATCTCTATCTGTAACTGTATCTGTATACCCACATCTTTTAATCCCCTCACATACACCTGGGAAAGCGTGTATACATAAAGATCTATCATAAACTCATCATCAGGTAACCTACCACTGTCAGTGTGGGTTCCACTGTTTGTTTTCTCATCCCTGAACTCTTGTTCTGGATGAGTTTTTCCTTCTTCCCTAGCTCACCCACCACTATCCCCATTCAATCGCAAAACTCAGTTTAAACTCCACATTCTCTATAGACACTTCTTCTTTCTTTACAATTATTTCCTTTCTAATTTACATTCCAAGTTCTGATTCCTAGCTTCTAATTCTGACTCTGTTAGCCTTTGTTTTGATTTTTGTATCCTCCACAACATTTGGTCTGGTCTTCATCACATGGTAGATATTTAGGCAGGTTTATTGAACTTACCAGAGTTGTCATGTCACCCAGCAAAACCTTTTGAGAAGATTCCAGAAAATTCACCGCTCTTAATTTAATTTGATTTTTATATTCATGACTCCTTAAGGCCAAACTGCAATGACTAGAAGCTTCCCCCTTAGCTCTGCTTTTAATGGAGATCAGTTCATCCAGGTGGCATCTGTCTTCCTCACACTTTTCCCTAGAAGACTCGATGTGGGTATATGATGACCAAGTGAACAATATAGTCTTCATTCTTCTGAGGCTTCTTTCTACACTTAAGTTCTTGGAACTCCAGGACACTAGAGCCCCTCTGTCAATAATTCTTTTATTTCAAGGCAGATAATGAATTGGCAGCGCTGTCGTTTGACACAGAAACAACACTCAGTAGCAGCAAATCGGAAGCTGCGCATGGACAGCATTTCCTGTGGTTTCCCTAGATTTTTTTTTAGAAATGGGGAGACAGACTAAAAGAATTGTATGTCCCAACCCTGGAACCCCGCACTTGACCCCCAGCTCTGGCCATCTAATGTAAGCCACTCTTTATCCTCGAGAGTTGGTCTTAAAGGAGACAACTTCCCTAGCCAGCAGCATGATTCAAACTACAGTCCTTTCCCCACAGGAAGCATTCACTTTGAACTTGATGAAAAGGGCTCAGACTTTGATGGCCGGAGGGTGGAACTGTGAGAACAAAACCTGGAGAACAAATCCTGGTTATAATATTTCCTAGATATTAAGTCTTTGGGCTTTAGCTTCATTATCTGCAAAATGGGAGCAGAGGGGCCATTTTGTAAGGTTATTAAGGAAGATTCCTGACTAAATCCATAAGAGTGTGCTAACTAGCTTGGAATGCTGGACTGGATTTAGCATGAGCCCATTGCTATTCTCTCGGTGTTCTCGTCACTAAAGTGGGGAATGGCAGTGGATGCTGCAGACTTTCTTATAAACTCCCTCTTCAATTCTTTTCCATCAACTCTTCTTTTTGCTTTTCCTTTTCAGAGCACGTTGGAAAATATAAGCAAGCACGCAAGTGTAGTATATGTATATTTAGTTCAGATTCAACCCCATTGTTATTTCCTGGCGTTCTTCCAAGAGATCTTACAAGTTATCAATCTCGCCACGACAGTGTGCTTTCTGACCACTTCCCCTTTGCAATTAAGGACTGTGACCACTCGCTTACGCACAGACTGAGAACAGCAGCCATAACCCCAAAGGAGGTCAGAAGCTCCCAGCTCTCCCCACCAAGGGGGCTAGCTGAGAACCTGATACCTTGTGTTTTCAGGCTGTGGCTAAGGCTCTGACCATAGAAACTGGGAACACCCACCAACACCCGTCTCCCCCAGCCCCACTTCCTTGGCTTCAAATGCCATTAAACATGTTTGCAGTGTGTTTGTGAATGTTTTGAGTGGAGTTTGGTTTCTGGTGTTTATTGTTGAATTGCTAAAGATTTGGAGAGGAAACAGACAGACAGACACAAATCTCTGGTCAGATTTGCACATGAGCAGATGTGCTCAATATGAACTGGGTGGCCATGAGCTCTGTGCACATCTGGGCTCTCACTCACTAGAGCCCCAGAATTTGGTTTGCTGGTCTGCAAATAAAACTTACTCTAGACATAGAGTAAGGAGCCTTTATTTGCATAGGAAGCCTGCCAGTCTGGCCTGGAAGACGATGGGTCACAGCCAGCATGGTACAGGATATTTCTATTCTCTCACTCCTTTCAAGGGCATGTCTAATGTGGGGGCTGAGCGGTTGGGTAAGGCCATCTCTTCTTCTGTTTCCAGTTCTACTGTTTCACTTAAATCCAGCACTGTGCTTCTGGTTGCTTGCCATGTCAGCTCTTCTCAACTTAAAGTTCGAAGAGGCAAGATAAGCTCACACAGACTCATCTTGGGAAACTGTGGGAGGCTTGGGAGTGGGGCTGTCTGGGTTCATGATGGAAAGGTCAGATTGCACTGTGCGGTCCACAGGCTTTCCCAGCTGGGCAGGAAGGCTTTCCCCATCTGACTTCATCACGGTACGGGTTGCGCTCACCCACATAAACTCCATGGGAAGGGGGGAGGCTGTGCCTCTGTTGCCACTGTGTAACTGTGTAGTCACCTTCATCTCAGTAGCAGGTGAACATCACACTGTAGGTGCCAGTTTATTGAATGAGCAAATGTATATAGATTCAGTGCATATCATTTGCAGTGGTCTTATTTAAGATACAGTAAGTTTCATTGTCTTCATACATAGGTGTGTGCTTGCCAGAATAATCATATTAGTTTTTTAATTTTGACCAACGTGTCCATTGCATCTGCTGTCTTCTTTTCCTTGACAGCATGACATTCAGCTCACTCATCATTTTTTTTTCTACCTGGTTGCACTACACAGAGTATTTTATGGAACCAACATTTTATTAATACAGATTCTTATTTTAACCACGTGCATGTGTGTGTGTGTGTGTGTGTGTGTGTGTCCCTGTATGTGTGTATATATTGCAGCAGGGATAGATACCTCAGTCAGAGGTCCAGCGGAGCTGTATACACAAAGTACACATGATTTGGGGGTGGAGAAAAAGAGTCCAAAAGCAGTTCCATCCGATGCAAAGAATCTTTTAGCAAGCAGGCTTCTCTATTCAAGATTGGCTGCAAAATTCCCTGAACTTCATCTCTCTTTAGAGGGATGCTTAAAGTTCACAGACAACGAAGATACAAGAATTACTAAGAAGGAAGTCAAAGAGTGCACTGTAGCATTGTGGGAAGTTATGTTCTTCTGAAGGTAGTGTTGGTCACAAGAGTATAAATTACAGCTTTACATGAATCAAGAACTATAGGATGTTACCTTTTCATCTGATAATTCTCCCAGGGGCATAGCCTAAGAGTCACATATGGAAACAAGCAAACGAGCCACAGCCAGCACAGGGCACCTGAGCCCTACCTATGAGGACAGAGGCTGGAGACAATGTTAACACCCAGCAGTGGGTGATGGCTAAGCCAATTCCTGGGTACAGCCATTGAAGTGGAAAGCAGTTCATTTAGCTGTGACTGTTTTGATGCCACAGACAGATTTTTGTCCCTGCAGAGCAAACCACTGAATTTCCAAGTTGAAGAATAAAAGTGAAGTGTTTAATTCTTACCTCATCTCTAGAACCATTTCTTTTTCCTTCCTTTGACCCTAGTTCTAGGAATTTGAGTAATTAGGTGGTCTTTACAAGTATGATGAAGTTGCATCGTATACAAATAAGTCATGATTTAGACTCAACTTATTTTAGTGACCTCTAAAACTGTAAATATTAAAAGAAGCATAATAATAAAAATAGAATACAGTTTTATTTGTAAAGGTTTATTTATTTTAAAAAGGAGCTGTTGATATGTATTTTAAATTATCCATACAGATTTTAACCATTTACAGTTGTATAAGTACCTTATTTTTAAGGTTTACACTTATATAGATTTTCTATCACATTACATTTTATAGTAAGTATAATTATATTAAAATTACAAAAGGATTAAATCCCAGTGCGACAGAGCTAGGTTAACTACTAAAACATATTAATGGTAAATGTTTTTAAATGTGTGAAGTAAGGTTCTTCGGTAACATAAATGAGTATTTCCTCCAAAAAAGACACAGGAAAGGAATGGGGATGTAGCCCAGTTGGTAGAGTGACTGCCTAGCATATAAGAAGCCAGGGTTTGATCTTTAGCACTACATAAACCAGGTGAAATAGTACATGTCTGTAATCCTTGCATGGGGGAGGTAGAGGCAGGAAGATCAGAAATTCAGGATTGTTCTTAGCTACATAGTAAATTTGATGCTAGCCTGGGCTACATAAAGACTCTTTACAAACATAGGGAGAAAGAGGAGTCTCAAGGAATGTGAAGGAAAGAAGAAAAAGAAGAGATAAAGAGATAAAGCAGATGATAGATAGATAGATAGATGATAGATAGATAGATGATAGATAGATAATGAATCCTTGTAAATAATACTTTAGGGATTGTTGAACCTTAAGGACGGGAAACTGGCTACTGAGTACCTCTTGTGAGTGAGGAACATTTGATATGGTAGCAAGAATTGGGCTTTGTATTTCTTTTCCAGTGAAGTGACTCAGCTCCCCATCCTAGGGCCTTTGTAATAATGCACTATTCTGATGACATCCCTGAGGATGTCAATCCCCATTATAGAACTCTTTCTGTCTATAATAGTCTACATCCCCATAGCTGTCCAGGTGCCTCACTCATGCTGATGAATTTAATGACAGTTTTAAGTACTAAAGCCAGAATGATCTAAACAAATCTTTGCTTGGCAGTTCCGTTTTCTTAGCGAGTTAGATCCAGGCCTAGGGCAGCTGTCAAAATAAGGCAAAGAAGTTCTCGGTCACTGGCAGTAACCTTTGGGGTTCTCAAGATTCATTCCACCAAATAACATTCCTAAAAGTCAAAAGAAATCCTGTACTGTGGATGATCAATAGAATAAGAGACTCTCCTGTTTGGACAACATTAAAGACAACATGCCATAACTTATCGATAATTTTCACTGCCTGGGCAATATACAGAAGAAGTGTTTTAGGGAACTGATGTTTTGTTCTCATAGATTCTTGTTTTTAAGTGTGTGTGGTATGTCTCTGTGTGTATGTATATCACCATGTGTTTGGAGGTACACGTGTGTGCAAGTGTGGAGGTTCAAAGTTGACATTGAGTATCTTGCTTGATTGCTTCTCACTTTATCCGCTGGGGCAAGCCCTACTAAATATACAGATCATTGATTCTGGCCAGTCTTGAGGACTTTTATCTCTGCCTCCTGAGGGCTTGCATTACAGACAGTCATCATGCCTAGCAAGCAAATGCTCATTCTGAGCATCCAAATTCTGGTCCTCATGCTTGTGTGGCAAGTGCTTTATCCATTGATCTACCCCCTCCCCTGCTGTCCCATTGCCATAGATTCTAACAAAACTCTTGGCCCAGAAGAATCTGGCAAGAACTACTTACCAAAGTAGCCTGATGTTCTTGGGACTATGCTTGGAAGAATTGGTGTAGGGTCCTCTCCAGAGGAACACCAAATCCTGGAATACAAAGATAATTCATCCTGGATGACAAGAGAAGAGAATGCAAAGCCAGAGAAGCTTCAACTTTTTTTGTTTTATTTTAGATAAAGGTATTCATAGAGAAAAAAATGACCCGAGCTTGGGCCAGAGAGATGACTTGGTATTTCTTCTGGTTCTGTCTTTAGTGTTGGCACAGGACACACCAAACACCAAATTCCCAGCACAAAGGAGATTTATTGCCCCAGAGGGACAAGAAGGTGCATGAAGGGGCAGGGTGGGTGGGTAAGAAACCGCCTCTGGATAGAGCAAAGGCGGAGAGCAGGCAGCAGCAGCAAGTGGGTTTTTTTGTTTGTTTGTTTGTTTTTGTTTTTGTTTTTGCAGAAATGGGATCTCTAAGAAAGGGGGTGTCTGTGGTAGGGTGAGTTGGCAAGTCTTTATAGGACAAGTTAGCCACTGTATCCAAATAATGAATTTTGATTGCTGGGGCCTGGTGTTTTGATTGCTGGACGTTGGTGACCAGTCTCAGAAATGAGTAAATGGCTAAAAAGGAGACTGGACCTTGGGGACCAGGATTCGCCACTGGAGGATTTAGATTTCATATAGCTTACAAGATTAGCACTCTAGTTCTTGCACCCAGAGATCGAGTTACCATTGTTTCTGAACTAAGTTTGTGTGGTATTTTTCTTCACATGGCTGCTTGATTGGGTTCCAGAGAGAAAGGTAGGGTGGCAAAACGTGGGCTTGCCAGATGTGCACCACAGAGGCTGTGGGGGATTTGAAGCATGGGGCTGGCATGGTAGCAACCTGCCAGTGGGAACTTAGCAAGCTGGGTGGAGATATTTTGGAGCTCTGGTGCCATGTGGCCCACTGGTGCTGAGCATAGTGTGGGAACTTACCAATCTTTTTAATATTTCCTGCAACAGGTGGGAATACACACATACAATTTAAGGGTTTATCAAAGGAGAAAGAAGCAGGGTGGGCATGACCTGATAGTGCCATGTTTGCCATGCTTGGGCCTATTATCTTTGATAAATTGGCACTAGAGTTATATCCTAACACTTAGTATCTATAGGCCTAGGGCCCTCAACAATTTCCACCCATAGAAAAGAAATGGACAAAGTCATCCAGTAAACATGGCCATGCAATGAGATCATCACACTAGGTCCCAAGTGAGCCTACTCAGTTGCAGCCAGATCAGACCTGCTCTCTTAAATGGAAGAGAAAGCAAAGTTCTGGGTGAGTCTAGACAGGCTGACACTACGAAGCTGGGCAGTTTGGCTGTGGTGGAGCCATTAATTATAGGGTGTTCTGATCATGTTTATTTGTTTAAACTCTTCTTGGTGTTACAAAAACACCCCCGTTGGACATTACACACCCAAATGTGAATGTTGCTGCAGCTATATTCATCTTACCATTACTGTGGCTACAGGTCTATGGTGAGGACACTCAGCCAGATAAACAGGAAATTTGGGGGCAAGGCATGCCATGTCTCATTGGGAAGGGACCCTGAAAGACATGGGCTCAACTAGGTCCCATAGAAAGTGACCTTTCTGACACAGTTGTGGGGTAAGTTGAATGGTCCCCAGGACAAACTGGCATCTCTCGTATGACCAGACAGACATTTTACTTAGGTTAAACTGATAAAATGACAGAGAAAGAGATGAATTCTAAAGAGGTAGATAAACTTTCAGCTCATTCCTAAGTGTCTTTTGTCCCGGCCCCAGACTGTGCTGATGTAAGGCAGAGAGCAGCTTGTCTGTTTACCATGTTGACTGCCCTCTGAGCTCACGTGTGAGCTGGTTCACAAAGTTCTTAAACTTGAATTATCCTAGTGTTTCTGGCCCAGTAAAAACAAACTATGAAGCCTGCAGTGTTTTAAAAAAGAAGAGAGTAGGATTGCTCCCTCCCAACTTTGTCAAGAATTCTACTCTCTTCTGTTTCCCTCCACAGTCGCTGGGTCATACTGAGCTTCAGTGAATTCTAATATAGTGTTTTACATGCAGAATTCTGGTGAGCAGGAAGAGATCTGATGTTTTTTAAAGACGTATTTTTAATTAAAGTTTTGTGTGTATGTGTACATCTCTTTGTGGGTATGTGCATGTGTAAGTGTAGGTAACTGTGGGATCCACAAGGGGGCGACAGATCTCTTGGACCTGGAGTTAAAGGAAGTCGTGCACTGCCGGGTGTGTGTGCTAGGGATCAAACTCAGGTCCTCAGCAAGCGAGCAGTGAAACTCCTAACAGCTGAGCAATCTCTCCTGCCCTGTAAGTGAGAGGTTTAAGAAAATGGGTTAGATCTATGTGCTCCATGTGGTGGCCACAAGTTCAGGGGCTAGTGAGAGACTGGGGAAATTCAGTTCTTCAGTTTTAAATAGGCAAAGTTCCAATATTCCTTAATCACAGTGTTCCTAACCAGCTGTGTCTCATGACTCTCATGTTGAATGGCACTTATTCAGAGTATCTTGTCATTTTGAAATGTTCCACTGGAAATATATTAAACAACTGAGTGTGGATATTTTCAGAACATTTTCACATCAAGACATTTTACAGGGGCTGAAGAGATGGCTCCTTTGGCGAAGTGCTTGCTGTGCTACCTGAGAACCTGCATCTGAGTCCAGGTCTCCAGAACTTAAAATCCTGGGTACAATAGTCACATTTCTCTAACTCCAGTGCTAGAGGGTAGGAAAGACAGGCAGATTGCTGGAGCTCATTGGTCAGTGAGTCTACTGGGTTCACTGAGAGAATTTGTCACAAAGAAATAAGACTCAGATATTTAGGAAGACAAGCAATGTTAATCTCAGTTTTCCACACACAGGCACACATGTGCACATGCACCTCTACCTACATGCACACCCATGTGAACACAAACATGCAACACACACATACACATTTTTTAAAGTTTGATGTCTCACACCTAAGTGTCAGTGACGATTGCTAGTTTATATTGCAATCTGGACACAACATCTTAGATTATACAAACTACCCATGTAAGCATTAATTTACTATATAATTCAATCTCCCTAGTCTGTCTGTGGTGAGTTTCACAATTCCGACATTAGAAATTACCTTCTCTGGCAGGGGCTTTTATCAGCCAACTTCCTGTGGTCCAAAATGGCTGGAATAATTCAGTATGTGGACTGCAGAAATGCTAATTTTACTTTGCAAATATGAAAGAATTCTATATACACAAATGGCTTTATAGGTGAGTCACACCATTTCCATCAAAATGCTGAAGAGAACGAATAAATGCCAAATGTGAACCCAAATGTCAGAAGACGAGGCTCCCCTGCCATCTGCCCACTTGTCCCACAGTTTCCTGGTGTGTGCCACTGATAATGAAAATGTTTGGATCTAGTGACACAGCCAAACAGATGATTTCTTACTAATGACAGTCTTACAGATTTGTCAATGACTTTTTTTTTCTCAAAAATACTTTAAAATTGAAGGGACAACAAGATGGTTTCCAGGATAAAGGCACTTGACACCAACCTGATGACCTGATTTGATCTCTGAAACCCACGCGTAGAAAAAGAAACCCAAAACTCAAATTGTCTTCTGACCTCTTGACCTCCACACTCAAGCCATTGCATTTCTGCTCCCATCTCTCCCCCACCTCTTCCTCTCCTCCTCCACCTCATCCTTGCCTTCCCCTCTCTGTCTTTCCCTCTGTCTCTCTGTCTCTCTGTCTCTCTGTCTGTCTCTGTCTCTCTCTCTGTCTGTCTCTCTCTGTCTCTCCCTGTCTCTCTCTCTCTTTCTCTCTCTTACACACACACACACACACACACACACACACACACACACACACACACACAAAGTCAATTCTTTCTAAGTTTTACAATTGAAAACTGAATGAACTTTCCAAATAAAAACTTAAGCCTGCCTTTTATAGTTCATGAACTGATGCTAGAAGTATTTCCATGGACTGTCTGCTCAAGCAATGTCTGTCATTGTCAGCCTCATCGACTTGATCAGAACATGGTAGTGCCAAGCTGTCCTGGATTGTGACCTCAGAAACCCTCCATGTGCTGCACATCTCCTTACTGATATCCACCTCGGCCAGCCCCTGCCATTTCTGTTGTGGGAAGACATTTCCTATAGGAGAGTTCTTTCATAGCTTTACGTCTTCTCTCTTCTTGTGCTTTTGAAGACAGAAACTTGAATAAGTGATCACTTTACCAAGATTTGAGATACTGTCACTAGATAAAGCACACAAACTTTCACTTGTAAGTTTTTTTGAGATGAGGGTCTGTTTCTCCAGGTAGACCACCCTGGCCTGAAACATTTGAACTTGGACTCCCCTTGCCTTGTTCTTCCTAGTGCAGGGTTTGCAGCTTCCACTGAGGCAGGTTAGCAAAGTACATAGATCCTGTGACCCTCTTTCCTGGTGCTCTTCCTTACTTCCCCTGCTGACAATAGTAGCAGAAATTCATCTGAAGCTGCACATAGTGGCCAGAAGCAGGATGATCCCTCGAGCTCAGGAATTCCAGGACATATTCAGCAGCCTAATGAGATTCAGTTTCCAAAATACTTTCTGACAGGTTGAGTAAGGATGCTGTGACGTGGTTGTAGTAAGTATAGTAGCAACATGAAGAGTGGTTGGAACAGCAGCACACACAGTTAAGCAATGTTAACTGGACCACTCACACTGAACTTAAAACAACTCCTCAGTGCTAAACCAGACCTCTCACTCCTTAGGTCTGCTGGCACCATGGCCCTGCTGGCACCATGGTCCTGCAGCCATCCTGTAGTGTATTTTACCCTTAGTTTTTCAAAGAGTGAAACTTAGACCCAGAAATAGAGGTCACCTCTCCTGTAAGTGGTACAGCTTGGATTTAATCACAGGATGTGAGGCCACAGAGTCCCCGTTTTTAACTAACTGCTTGGTTTTAGGGCAGACTCTTAACTCTTTCACTCTGTCACGGAGCAGGAATAGATTCATGGTTAGACCAGTCTGTCTCTTCTACTCTGAAGTTTCCATGGGGGACTTTTCTAACGCCTGAATCTTGTTTGAGGGTTGAGAGCTGTGACTACTAAAGGAACAAAAGGTCAATAACTAGATAGCATCGATTAGACATTTGTTCAGACGTTTGGTACGTTCCCTGTTAAACAAAGTCCCATCTGAATAACTCAGTTTTCTTTCTCTTTCCCAAGTGGAAGAGCCTTGCTGCTATGGAGCAGTGACTTATGTGTTTGTTGTGATGGTGACAGATGCCACCTGTTACTTCTGAGACACACCTGCTCAGAAATCCCTCCCCACAAGCATTCCTATCTGTGTTACTGCTTCAAAAGTTTGAAATTCAGGAGACCTCACTGTGTCCAACAAACCTCAGTCTTCCATGTGTCAGGAATTTGGCTACTGGATGGTGGGGAGGGCTATACATAGTAAATAAGCAGACTCCATGTCTTCATGCTCTTGGCTACTGGGAAGACTACACATAAAGGATTAGAGTCACTGTAATGAAGAAAGTGACAGAGGTGAAGTGAGGGAGGGGCAAAGTGAAAGGGTCATTTAGTTACATCTAAGGGTTTGCAGGAAGCAGGAAGGAGTTATGAGCTGGGCAGGGACCTAAAGGCTGAATAGGAGTCACCTCAGTAATGAGGCAGGAAAGATGTCACACGCTCCTCTGATCTGCAGGTGAGACCTGGTGAGCCAGGTCTCCTCCTGGGTGTTCATCTCAGTGAAGGCAGTGACTTGGGTGACATCTTGGTTTGTTGGTCTTCCTCATCTTTTCACAGCCAGACTCAAAGGACTCTGCCTAAATGGCCCTGAGGATCCTATTCCCACACCATTTCTGCCATCTATTGCCATCCCTAGCCTGCATTCGGCAGCAGCCATACAACTGACTTCTCCTCCAGGCTTGCTCTGCCCATCTTTCATCTGCCTATATCTTCTACAAGCTTGTAGACACTGCAGCTTGAATCCCCTCTGAACCATGCAACAAAACACATAGAAAGAACATTTTAAAGACTTTGCATTGCCTCGGAAGAAAATCCAACTTTTCATCTGAAGAGACAGAGAGGCTTGTTTTCCTGTTCTCTCATTCTATCCTCACATTTTATGACACTACACTTTCAGTTCCTTGAATACATCCTGTTTTGTTTCTTGGCCCCTATATTTTCCCACTTTGCTTAAATAACTATTACTCATCCCACAAGCCTTGTTTAAATATGGCTTCCTTCAACAAGTCTTTTATGACCAAAGTTAAAAACTTCTCTTATGTGCTCCCAAGACATTTTGCTAATTATACTATATGGTAAGTGGCTGTCTGCTTGTGCGACAGTAGGTTAAAGTAGAAATGAGAGGAAGAGAGAGAGAGAGAGAGAGAGAGAGAGAGAGAGAGAGAGAGAATTTCAAAGAATTATATTAGCAAAAAAGGACTGGGTAAGCAAAGCAAACCTGACCTAATGGAGAAATTGTTGAGAAGTGTTTTCAGAGGAGCAGCTGGCAGGGTGATATTTGCTGAAGTACAGAGAGTAAAATTTTAATCCTTTCCTAAGAAGTCTAAAAGTTAGAAGCCATGGTAGTAGCCGTCTGTCGAGTGGCAGAGCTGAGACAAAGTGGCACACTGTGAAAACATAGTTTGTTTTCACTGACAACAGGACCGAGTGTATCCCAGGGACAAGTCGTGGGTGACCAGAGAGGAGACAGTCTGAGGACAAACATCAAAGGGACCTGATCCAAGAAGGCGCCTCCTGAGGCAGGCTGGCCAGAAGAAAGGGAATGGATGTGCCAGAGCTGCAGAAGCTGATTGGTGGGGGAAATGCTCTAAATACTGAGCTGGGGAAAGGCATCTTCAGTCATAAGTTTCCGGAGAGAAGCCATCAAGGAGTCATTAAAATAATACCCCATTCAGTAATTAGCCCTGAACATTTTTACCTAACACAGAGAGCATCCACTCAGACCTAAATATCAATTGTAAAATCACAACGCCTCCTGTTCTTTATCATTCTTTACTTAACCCATCCCTCCACCACTTCTTCTCATCATTCTCCCACCATATAACATTTCTGATAGCACTGGACAAGGAAGGAAAATAATTTAAATAAAAATCATTTAAAGTCATGTCAGTGTAAGCAAAGAAATTAGGAGAGAGACTGGCCTGACATCTCTTGCAATGGAAAAAACAAACAAACAAACAAACAAAAAACCAAACAGATAGTTGCCCAATGGTTTTAAGGTCTTTATTTTTGGATTTTGCAACTTAATTGTGGTGTGTATATGTGTGGAGTCTTTGCATGAAATGTTCTGGTCTTTGAACCTGAGTCAAGTTCTTCAATTGGCTTGAAAATGTCTCGTGGCAATTTAGACAATTCGTATCTAGCTTCTGTCCTTCTGGAGCTCCAACTATACACACGTTGCACCATTCGGGTGTGTCCCATACATTCCTTATGTTCTACTTTTATTTTCTCATGTTCTGGTTCTATTTTCAAATGGTATTTTCCTCTATGTTTCTCACTTTTGAAGGTTTTTTTTTTTTTTTTTTTTTTTTTTTTTAATTGAGTTGGCTTTAGGTTAACTGTACCAGACTTGTAACCGGTGCTCGGTAAATACTTGCTGAATAAGCAAAGGTCAGAAGAACAAAGACACGAAGGGCTGACAAAATTAGCATAGAGTATGAGGCATTATAAATTCTTTATGCTCCCAAATTAGAATTTTAAATGCAGGATATACAGTGATAAAAGAAAAAGTAAACACACACATCAAATAATGAAGGAGCAAGGAACTCAGGCATCAAATATTATGAAGGTGACATAACCAGTTGCACACGATCAGTAGATGAACTGGGAAGGTGGGGGGAAAGCAGAGCATCAAGAAAATTACTTTTACACTACAGATACCAAAGGGCAGGAGGATTTAGGGGAAGAGAGAGGGAAATTAGGGTTCTGGGAAAGTGTCAACACTGGTGATTTCTTTTCATATCTGCTTGCTTCTGTCTTAAGTAGCACAGAAAATATATGATTATGGATACTTGCCTAGAGCTTCCATATCTGATGAGACATCATAGAAACAGAAGAGCACATATGGACTTCTGGACAAAACTGCAACCATGGGTGGGCCTATGTGTTAACAGACCATACCGAACAAGGACGGTGGCTCAGCATGAAAGGGCACTTGCCACCAAGCCTGACAATACCACTTGATGTCCAGAACCCATGTGGCAGAAATAGAAAACTGATTCCCGAGAAGCAGTTCTCTGAGCTGAACACATACTCTATGACATACAAACAAACATATTATGTAACGAATAGTCTCTATAAAATCTGGAAAGAGAAGCAATCCTGTATTTTACTGAAAGTTGATGCCATATATCTTAAGAGATGTGTGGAATCTATTGAAAGTTCCCAGCACTGGCAGAAACTCATTGGCTTGCCTCAAGTTGCTCTCTTGTGGAGGAAACACTGTCCTTACCTTGTTCATAAGTGCCTACCATTGCCCAAGATGCATCTAGTTACTGGACATAATCAGATACAATAGATATTCACACCAGTGAACACTGGTAGTGTGGGGCAGGAAAGCCGAGCAACTGAGGGAGTCATCTAGAGTAAGAGTGAGATGGAGACGTGTCCAAATCCCAAAATTCTCATCCTGAGACTGGCAGGAGTAGGACTGTTTCCTCTCTGCTCTGGACCTGCATCCAGATGCATGTAACCCTGCGACCCCCAATAAGGAGAGATACTTCACAGGAAACTTTCTCCAGAGAAGGCTGTTTCTCCTGCATTCTTGCCTAGACCACCCACCTGGAAAAGCTTCACTTCTTTCAGTCCAGCCTGGTGTCTAATGTGCCTGGATACCCTGAGGGAGAAGCAGACCAGGGGTGTCTTGGTGTAAAAAGTGGAGGTTAATGTCCTTCACACTCTACCACCATTGGTTCTGAAAGCTCGAGTCAACACACAAGCATCCCTTTTAACTTGTTTGTTTGTCTGTTTGTTTGTTTTCAGAAAGTTGGTTAGGAGAGGTGGAGTCATGGCTATGAGCAAACTGGACCATGTCGCTCAGAGTCTTCAGAAATAGTTTTGAGAGAGTTTGGCAAATTTTGAAGAAGCTGTTCTGAGAAAGACAAAAGAGCCATTAATGAAACCTAATAGAAAGTTATGGTAGGAGTTAAAAAGACTAGAATGTTGGCAGGACTGTAGACAACAGAGATTGTGATCGTGAGGTTTCAGGTGAGAATGAGGATGCTCTATTATGGATTGGACTCATGGATATTCATGTTATTTTGTGACAAAGTCTTTGTCTATATTTTCTCTCTGCTCTGAGACTCTGTGGTAGACTAGGTTTCAAGATCTCTGGAAGATAAAATTCCCAGGCAGCCCAAGATGGAGCACTGCTATTGCTGGCTTCTTTTAGCCATCTTTACAGTGAAAACTGGGAATAAAAGCAGAGCACAGACATTTGAAACCATTGTGTGCATTGGTAGGAAAAGAAGCACCTGAATGCTATAAAAAAGGATGGTGTAATTCTTAAGGAGATAACCCAAAAGGAAATGAAAATGATTCACTCTGGGCAACAGGAAAGAAACCTCAGGAATTCCCAAGACTCTACCCATTCAGAGTATAAAATAGTAAACTTATTTGAAAATATTTTTTCCCTTGAGAAGAGAGTACTCTGATCAGAAAACTTTGTCTTGGCTTCATGTTTCTCTCACTCTTCCGTCCCTTTCTTCATTTTCAGCTCCCCTTTCAGGTGAACCCACTTGGTTCATGGCTGCAGGCAGCTATAGGTGGCACCCCAAACAAGAGACCTGAAAACAGGAGACCTGCTGAGAAATGCTGCCTTAGTTGAAGCTCCATGGAAAATGGAAAAATGGAAAAACGAGTATCCCACACTTGGTAAGTAATGAACAAACTCTGATACTAGCACTAGTGATCTTTTGGAGGCTGTGTTCCAAGTGTGGATACAGGCTAGTATCCACAAGTAGTGGATACAGGCTAGGCTGAATAGGTGTTGACCCGATGCTGACTTCACCTAGGGGGTGACAGCAAAACACGGGACAGGAGAATTCTAAACAGGCATTTGTCTGAAGCCTAAGAGCTGACTCAGGGGACAGAAGCAGAGTTAGACAATTTTGGGAAATTAAGAAAGCATGACACTGAGGAGTAACTATCAATAGCTACCGCTACACCTCCTAAAGAAACAGATGAAGGATTAGACCTTGAATATGAGAGGGAGAAAGGGTTTCAGAAAAACAGTTGTCCCCTCTCTGGGCTGTATTAGCAAAAAAGAAGGAAGAGACTATTTCAGAGCTCTCCTAGGAACAGGAGAAAATCAGGAGACGTCCTTCATTTTCTCTGGCTTCTACTAAAGAAATCCTTAGTTCTGCTTTCTCTGTCTATTGTCTGTCCTTGGTGGGCCAATCTGTCCATATGTGTCAATTGTCTGTTTTTGTTTCGTTGTTTGAGTGATTGTTGTTATATGTTTCACATTCAAAAGAAAAAAATGGTTAAAAATGGTAGTTATACACCCCTTGATCTAGTTTAATTTTGTTTTAAAGGTAGCCTTAATATGAACAGCAGAAGCTGATAAGTTACCCTACACATGTAGCTAGGAGTCAAGCTAGCTGGAGAAGCAGCTTTTTGGCTTCTATGATAAGGAAGCTGAGTTTTGTTTTTCCTAGAAAAATCTCTGAGACAAGGTGCTTTTCTCTTGAAATTACAGCTAGAAAAAGCAAGAAAATTTTGTTTAGTCTAAATATATAGGATGTGTAGCCACTTTATTTTTGTTTCTGACTGGTTTTAAAAGTATAAATATGTTCTACATGTCTTGGTTATAGATTATTGCCCTATAAGTTATTGGGTAACTTGAATGTGAGAGAGAGAAAGGCTATTTACAACATTGGCAACAAAAAGTTGGCTTAAAACTGGTAACTCACGGTTGGAGTCATTCAGAAACCAGATGTAAAAAGATAGGATTTAAAACAATGTTTCCTTAATGAGATATTAAAAGCTGCACTATCTTGCATTCATATATAAGAACTGGCAGCTAAACTTTGTAACATAAAAGTAATGCACTTGGTGTTGAGTTTTAGAGAAAATGGATTGTTTACATTGTTAAAAATTTGTTTTGTTTCCCAAAATTATGGTAATACTCTAATATTGCAAAAGAAACTTAGAAATCTAGTTAAACTGCCAGTATTCCATTGGCTGCAACTGGCAGTTCAATTGTGTGCTTGGGATTTTTTGGCTTACCCATGTTTATAGAGAAAAGGATAGAGCAGGTAGAGTTGAATAAAAGTGTTAAAAACACCTGTGGCACAGTACAGGGCTGGAGGAAGGATAATCTTTGGACCAGGCCTCAGAAAATAGGCCAAGATTAAGAACATTTACATTTGGGTTAAGAGAATGCAGAGTGGGCTCAGCAGAAGCTGTGTGACAGACATTCCTTTTGTCTTGATCATCATGACCAGCCCCTAGAAAGGTGTTTTCCAGATTTTGTTTATTGTATTGCTTGTTCCTTGGGGGGAGGGGAGGCATCAGCCTCAGACCCAAAGACATTTACAACAGACAGTTTATGGGCCAGGAGTTATAGAAAATAATTATGCTGGAGAAATTAAAATTATGTCTGTTTTCCTCCATGGCATTATAGCTGTGCCTGCTAACAAAAAAAATTGCTTTAAGAGTAAGAGAGGACAAGATTGGCCTTCAACTTGGCCTTTATTTGATACTCTCAGTCAGCTACAAGGGATTGGTTATTCAATTAATCCAAAACAAAGTTCAAACTTAAGATTTATGAAACTTGTGGGGCCTGACTTGCCTACTCTAGCTGCAATTCCAGTAAATGCATATAGAATTATTATAGATCTAGAAGATTGTTTTTATACTGTTCCTTTACATCCTGGTGAAGGTGAGAGGTTTGCATTCAGTGAGTTTGTTTGTAATTTTTGAGAGCCCATGAAACAATATTATTAGAAAGTTTTGCTTCAAAGAATGGCTAATAGCCTTACGTTATATTAAAAAAAAAAAATTGTTGTTGCTTTAATACAAGAAGTTAAGCATTTGAATCTTTCAGTATATATTATTCTTTGTATGATATTTTATTAGCTTACCCTTCTGAAGTAGTTTTACTGCAAGCCTTTGCTCTCATACAATGAGCTTTAAAATTTGGGGAGTGCTTCTTGCTCCAGAAAACATTCAAAGACAATATCCTTTCAATATTTGGGACCTCAGTTATATCCTAAGCAGATTGTGACACAGAAAATTCTAATAAGAATGGATAGTTGGGGCTGGAGAGATAACAGCCATTAAAGGCTAGGCTCACAATAAAAATATAAGTTCAATTCCCAGCATCCACATGGTGGCTCACAACCATCTGTAATGAGATCTAGTGCCCTCTTCTGGCTTGCAGGTGTACATGCAAAAAAATTTTGGTTTACTTTTAATGATTTTCAAAAGTAGTTAAGAGATATTAATAAGCTCGCCACAAGAAGACTTAAGCTTCTGTTTGATATTCTCAAGGGGGATGCAAATCCTAATTCCCCTCGACAATTAAATGATGAAGGAGAAATAGATTTGCAAAAAGTAGAGGAAGCTGTTAGTTATCAACAGATACATTATATAGACTGTGATCAGTTGTTGGCTGTTTACATTACTGCTACTCATGTGCTCACAGCAGCCCTTTGGCAAAAGAAACCATTAATGTGGATTTATCTTTCTTCATCTGCAAATAAAGTTTGAACATCCTATTATGAAATTGTTACTGTGTTAGTACAGAATTGTAAGATAGAATCCTGGAAGTATTTTGAATGAAATATTTATTTCTTATTCCAAATAACAATTAAATTGGTTATTGAAAAATATTGATATTTGGCCTATTACATGGCAAACTTTTTAGGCAAATTTGATAATCATTATCCAAAAGACAAGTAGTTACAATTTTCCTCTATACATGCTTTTGTATTTCCTGTAAATTTACTACACATACAGCCCATAGAAAAAGGTGTTTACTGTATTTACAGACAGCTCATCTATTGAGAAGGCAGTATATGTAATTATATCACTTGTCCATTTTCTTGAGTTTCACCCTGCTTCAGCACAAATAATTGAATTATGTGCTGTAGCCACTGTTTGAAATGCTAAAAAAAAAAAATCAAGCTTTCAATTTGTATACTCATATCCAGCATATAGCTCATGGTTTATAATTGCTTGAAATTGTTCCTTTTTTAGATATTGCTAATTCTCAAATTTTACAGTTATTTATACAAATACAGCTTAATTTAAGAAACATGTACTGTTCCATAACTTTATAAGACATTTAAGAGCTCATATTGGATTTCCTGGACCCCAGGACAATGCCACAACAGATTTGTATACCAGGCAGATTATAGACATTACAGAAACAACTAGACATACAATCTTATTCTTTACATCATCAAAATAGAAATGGCTTGAGACAATAATTCAACATTTCTAGAAAGTGTGCAAGTCAAATTACAAAAACTTGTTCTCAGTGTCCTCATTTTTTTTCATAATGGTGTTAAGCCTTGAAGACTTATACATAATCAATTATGACAAATGGATGCTACTCATTTCTGATTTGGGGAAATTAAAATATGTACATGTGACTTGACATCTTTCAGACTTTCTAGTTGCAACTGCTTTAACAAGAAAAACAACTAAAATGTAATTAGTTATTGCTTACATTATTTTTCTATGCTTGATGCTCCATATCAGACTAAGATAGGTAATAGAACTGGCTATTACAGTCAGGCATTTGAGATGTTTTGTTGACAATGTAATATTACTCATATTACTGAGATTCCTTATTATCCTCAAGGACAAAAAATTGTAAAACAGATATTATAGAACTTTAAAATAATATCTCCATAACTCTCTGAGTGTGAGAAGAACAGCTTCTGGTGCTTCTGCCCTGGTTCTACAAAAAACTCTAAAAAATTGACTTTTAAAAACTATTAAGAGGGGGAATTATACCCTCCAAGGTCACCAATAGCACACTTTGCTTTTGTCTTATTTGTTTTAAATTTTTTGCAAACTGATGCTGAGGGTCAGTCTGCAGCAGATCTCCACTGGCATCCAGTCACTTCCAGCTCATTTGCTAGTGTCAAATGGAGAGACCCCTAACTAATTCATGGAATGGTCCTGACCCTGTTTTAATTTGGGGCTCTGTCTGTGGAGCCTGATGGCTGCCTAAAAGATTGGTCCATCAAATGGACACAGATCTTGAGCCTAATGCTTATGATTCTAATGATGAAGAGGGCTTTAAATCCCCATCAGCCAGCTGAGTTAACATGGTGTACAGTCTCCACTCCTACTGTGTGTGTGTGTGTGTTTTCACTATATACCTGGTAGCCAGACTTTGTGTCTGATCTCTGCCAATTAAAAGCTGGATTACATACCTGGCACATTTCCACTTACAACTTTATTTTCTATTTGGCTTAGATAATCTTGTTGCTTTTAACCTTTGAACCTTGTATCTTAAGCAGATTGTTTGCCTTCACACAGGATTGCTCTCATCAAGCTCAGCTATTCATCATGACAGTTATCCATCGCTATGAAAAAAATCCATTGAGTGCCTGCTCACAGGTCCTTTGGTCGGAATGTGGCTTTGGTCTGTATGGGAAAGAGTGTGCCATAAATGGCTGGTAGTCAAAATGGATAAGAGTGTTCTTGAGCACCTATAGGCCTAAGACAGAGGCATATATCAATAATGCTATGTATGTTCTCCATGATGGGTAATAAGGAGCAATATAGACACCAGCCGAAGCCAGGCACAGTTGCCTGGCCACTCTTTACCCTAGACAGGATAAAATCTTGTGCCCCATCCAGCTGCTGGCACAGCTCATCTTTAAAAAACTAATAAGGGGGAATTGTGTTCTACCCCCAGCTTTAAACAGGCCTGAAAGACCTTGTTTATCACAATAGACCTAATAATAGAACCTAGGTGGAATTACCCACATTGACTGTATGTACAACCTGCTACAGGAACTTAGAAGAATAAACTTCCTGCTGAGCTTGCCTTGAGACATCTCCAGCAGTGACTAAGGAAGGGCTCCCCCACCTATCTCTGGCAGTGACTAAGGATGAGTTCCTCCACCCATCTCTGGCTGAAACAAGAAGGGGTTCAGTGGGGCTTTCCTTTTAAATTAGAAGAACTGAATATTAAACTTCAAACCTTGATCAGAAAACTTTGTCTTGGCTTCATGTTTCTCTCACCCTTCTGTCCCTTCCTTCATTTTCAGCCCTCCTTTCAGGTGAACCCAGTTGGTCCGTGGCCGCAGGCGGCTACATAAGAATCTTAAGATCAGGGTATAAAGCCAGCTTATCTGAGCAGGTACAGTGTTAGCAAAGGGTTCTTTATAAGAGGGAGACTGATGGGTGGAAGTCAGAAGGAATATGTAAGGACAGAAGCAGAGGTCAAAGTTGGATTGATGAGTTTTGAAGATGAAGAGGGAGCCTGTGTCTCAAGGAATGTAGGTGAAGGCTAGAAGCTGGAAAAAGCAAGGGAAGGAGATTCTCCTCCAGAGACTCCAGCAAAAACAAAACAAGCCTCACATAAACTATGAAGAAATATGTGGGACAGCTGCAAGATAATATATGTCTCCATTATTTTCACTTACTAAATCTGTTATATCTGCAATGAGAGATGAATATATGCTTCTTGTCTCCAAGGGATAAGGAGAGACGGGGGGTGTTGCACAGACTTCTCTATTGGCTGTAGTCAGAAGGTCCATGGAGACAGAAGCTACCAAACCCAGCAGCCTCCATGATCCTTTCAATGCCTCAGAATAGCAGATATGCCATTCCTCTCTCAAAATTCTTACTGCACACGGATAACCCATAGAGACCAGACATTTCCAAATGAAGCGATGAAAAGATAGATCAAAAGCTTATGAATGTGAAGAGGTGTATGAACTCTAAATGTAGAATACAGATAAGAGAACATTAGAGAAGGTGAGTTAAGTGTGAGTTTCCCATGACTCTGTCCTATGATGTCACCAAACTTTCTGTCATGTTTTCTTTGATTTATGGTCTCACCCATTCTCTGGAGCCAGAAACCTACCAGTGTCTCCCCTGCTGCTGCTGATTTAGACTCTTGATTTTGAGACACGCACTGGAAGCTCTGGAGCCTAGTGAATCAAAATTAGCCTCTATCCTTGTGGTGATCTGATGGTTCAAGAAGAGACCCTGGTGAGTTCTGTTGTGTAAAGTTGGATGTAGGAAATGTTTATGAAATCGGGATACTTATACTAGTTAACTAGGAGAAGCAATCACCAGGGCCTTCGGGTAATGACTGATATTCCGTGATGCTAAGAATTGTGGAGGTATACACAATTCCCAACAGTGGCCCGTTGCTTAGTGTTTCTCAGTTCTAAGCTCCTCACTTACGCCTGACTCATTTCCTTCTCCTGGACGACATGTCTTTCGTCTTTCTCGCTTGCTTTAGAATCCCCACGTACTACGACCTTCAAAACTTCTTTTGACCAAGTACTTATGATATACACTAAACTAGTTGTACTGTGCATGGCTTTCCCAAAAGAAGTTTTGATAATGGTTCTCAACCTTCCTAATACCACAACCCTTTAATACAGTTCCTTGTGTTATGGGGACTCCAACCATAAAATTACTTTGTTGTCACTTCATAACTGTAACCTTGCTACTGTTATGAATCATAATGTAAATATCTGATATGCAGGATATCTGACATGTGACTCCCAAGGGGGTTATGACCCATAAATTAAGAGCAGCTGGTGTAAGAGAGCAATATTTCTCTAAGGGTCCTCTTCACACCTTGACAGGATCACACCTATCTTTATAGTATAGTATGGCTGTGACATGTTTTGTTTATTTATATACTTCAGGTTTTACTATGCAGGCATTACACTGACAGAATGATCCAGCCATATCACAAAACAAGGAGAGCCAGCCTAAAACATGTACAGAAAAACAAAAGCCATTTTCCACTTAAGAATGTTCTTGATTGACGCTGCCGAGATGTCCCTTGAGTTAAGACCACTTGTTGCTCTTGGAGAGGACCTGGGTTCGGTTCCTAGGTCCCACAAGGTGGTTCACTTGCATCTGTAACCTCATTTCCAGGGTATCTGAGGCCCTCTTGTGACCTAGAGGGCAGCAGGCATGCATGTGATGCATGTACACTTGCAGACAAAACCCAATGCACATAAAATAAGCAATCCTAAACACAGAGGAATGTCCTTGACAGGCCAGTAAAAGTCACCGTTGTTGTAGTGTGACACTTAGCTACAGAGTTTTTAAAACTATATCCTGTGGGCAGAGTGGGATGTATGTATTTGAACCTTTCTCCTACAGAATGGGGTGGTAGTCTTGCAGAAGTGCTGATGATGTCTGGGTTGCAAGCTGATCATAAGACAGGTAAACTTGGCTATTCTGGAAAATGAACAAGACGTGCTTGACAATTTAAGAACAACTGGCGGCATTTGTGGTGATGATACAACTCAAGTTCTCAAGGAAAAAAACCATAGCTTTGAGAAACTTCTGTCACAATGATGTACTTTCCCAAATACTAAAGCTTCTCATGATTAAATAAAAAGTGGCGTAGACAATTTAGACTCTTGCTATTGAGACATGCACTGGAAGCTCTGGAGCCTAGTGAATCAGTACTTTCTGAATGACCGATGCCATGTGTTCAAAATTGTCCCTGGATAAGAGATTCATTAAAGGAATAAGAGGAACAGTGGATCTCATTGTAGCACCGCGAGAAAGCACCCTTATCTCAGAGACAGGTCACTAGTGACACATGACCCCTGTGGAAGTGTCATTTACGTTAAACAACTTGGCTGAGACAAATGCCCAACAAAAGTGCTGCTACTTAAATGGTTAGATTCAGCCCAAGGTTTACAGGTGTTATGAGGGACAGCACCTCACCTTTGAAGATGGATCAGATACTTTGAGCATGTATACTGTGAACATGTACCAGAATTTGTAAGAGCTAATATTTCTTCCCAAAAGGCATAATTCTGATTCAAGATATTAAAAAAAAAATCTTTAAAACCAATTTAAAAAAAACCATACATTTATTCTTGTTGTGTGGTACATGCCTTTAATCCTAGCATTCAGGAGCAGAGAGCTAGAGAGGGGGGACAGAGGCAGGTGCAGGTGCAGGTGCGGAGGCAGAGGCAGAGGCAGAGGCAGAGGTCAGTGGATGTCTGAGTCTGAGGTCAGCCTGGTTCATATAAGAAGCTCCAGGCCAGCCTAGTTTACATACAGAGACTTTGTTTCAAACAAATAAACAAACAAAACCAAAAACGACAGCAAAACAATAACAACAAAAATATTTATTTGCCCACCCGAGTGTGTGTGTATGTGTGTGTATGTGTGTGTGTGTTAGAGGATGAGGGTGAGGGTGTGGGTGAGGGTGAGGATCAGGATTCTTCCTCAAATTCAGGTCCTCAAGATTTGCTGCAAACGCCTTCACCCCGTGAGCCATCTCACTGGCCCTCAACATAAGGATTTCTTAAGCAGTGAAATTAACAGCTCTCTCCTGACTGTTCCATTGTCCCCACCCTGGGAAGCCTGCTTGCAGTTCTGTACCCCTTTACCCATCCCTTCGTCTAGTTCTTCCTGGCTCCCCCGACCCCTCCCTTTTCCTACTTTTTCCCTGTCTTACAGGAGTCTATAGGCTCATTGGAGCATCATTAAAAATCTGCTCCATTCAAAGTCACTTTTAAGATGAAGATAGAAGGACTTGGGAGGGAGTTCTAGAATCCCCCCCCCCCCCCGTCTTCCCAAGCCCCGGAGGCTATATTTGGAGGCAAAACTGAGGCCAAACCTCAGGATCTTTGCAGATGGCCTCATCTAAAATTTTGAGAGTGGTTTACAGGAAGGGCCTTTGGAGCTAGAGCTAACTTTTTAAATCTCACAGAGGAAACTGAGGCCCAGAGATGCAAAGGATGGGGGGCCAGCCAAGAGCCAGGAACCAACCACTGGACCCAACCCACAGCCTCCACCTCAGAGGGCCCTGATGGGGAGGGAGGAGGCGGGTTGGTGAGAGTGAGGAAGAGGGGGAGGGCGAAGGAAAGGAAGGAGGGCTGAAGTGGGAGTGAGAGAGGCACCCTACTGGAGGCTGATTGGCTCCGGAGGCCAGCCCTCTCCACGAGGTTTATAAGAGTTAGGACTGCTTAGGGTACCCTGCCATCTCTCCCGCGTCCCGGGGAGCCACTGCCAGGACCTCGGTGAACCGGTCGGGGCGGGGGCCGCCTGGCCGGGAGTCTGCTCGGAGGTGGGAGGCTGAGGAAGGGAGAGAGCGATCGCGGAGCAGGGCGCCCGAAGTTCGGGCGCCGCGCCATGCGCCGGGCCAGCAGAGACTACGGCAAGTACCTGCGCGGCTCGGAGGAGATGGGCGGCTGCCCCGGCACCCCACATGAGGGTCCGCTGCACCCCGCGCCTTCTGCTCCGGCTCCGCCGCCGCCCCCCGCGGCCTCCCGCTCCATGTTCCTGGCCCTCCTGGGACTGGGACTGGGCCAGGTGGTCTGCAGCATCGCTCTGTTCTTGTACTTTCGAGCGCAGGTGAGTGGTTGACTTCCCTGCCCGATTCTCTGCCGGGGAAACTGAGTCTGGCCCTAGGGCTGGGCTCCTAGGATCTCTCTTATTCTGGAAGGGAAAGAGATTCTCCAAGGAAGGGAACTTGGGGCCTCCAGCCATGCTCGTCTGCGCCTTCTCCCTTCAGCGCAGCGTGCAGAAGCTGAGCTCCTCTGGTTCTGGCTGAGGATGGGTTTGAATTTCCCCCCAAGATACAGCATTGGCCACTCCCCTCTTGTGCCTCAAGTGATCGCTCGCTTTCTCCCTACCTTGAATTTCTCACCTGGAGTTAAGAACCAACTTTAACTCACTTAGGGAAAGTAGGGAAAGTGAGAACTTTTACTCGGTGCATCTAAGTTTCCCAATGTCACTAACTAACATGTGGCTGCCTTGCTTTCCTTGCACTCTGGGACCACAAAGAGAGGGTGTCAGTAGTCTTAGGAACAACTAGGGATGAGTAGCCCGCTCTCAGGTCTCAGTGCTGGGGCTCTGTTGCTCCTCTGGAACTCAGGTTCTGAAGGGTGAAGGGAGAGCCCCACTGTGCCTGCCTATGAGGTGGGTGGAGGAAGGAAGGTGCCTGTGTGTGTGTGTGTGTGTGTGTGTGTGTGTGTGTGTGTGTGTGTGTGTGATAGTAACGCCTGACTACAATCTAGCCAGTAACCAACCTTTGAAGAGAGAAGGAAGCTCCATGCTAAAGATTCAGAAGCGTGGGGAGATGGCAGAGAGAGGAAGGGGTAAATTTGTAATATTATGCCTTTTGGTGGTTTGTGCTCTTGTGTTTTCTTGGAAATTGCAGTCCAGTTGGTTGGATTCATTCAAATACTCTCGTCTGGTGCTATGAATTCTTTCTCAGAGGAAGTGGGGGGCTGACTGTGCATATTTTTATGGGAAAAGAAAGTTGGGTTTGGACTTTGTTTGTTTCCAGAATAAAAGGTGATTACTAAACCAGACTGGATGCATTAAAATGTGTCATTGCTTGGACCGTATAGGTTTTTGACATGTGCCAAAGTCCTGAACTGTACATTGGAGCACAGGCTTTCTTAAGCCTTCAGATCTACTGGTTTGCATTTGGCACTACTGCTGTGGTTACCCACTAATGCAAAAATAGACAGACCATAAACCAGTACTTCTAAAACTAGTGTCCCCGTGTTCATAATCACATTTGGTACCTGTAGAGATTTTTCTTCCTCAGACAAAGCTTGAGTGGTTTGCTCTCAATATGAATCACACAAATCTGTATGAATGTGAGTAAACACTCCCCCTTCATTGGGGTACATAGGGATCAATGAAGAGTGGCTTATTTGTTGTTTTCTGCCATCTGGCATTTTAATGGATGTGTCTGGAGAGACTGCATAGTTTATGCCACTATTAAATGCTTTGTGATTGACTTAAGGACACTCTATATGCAGTCCCCATGTCTTTATGTGTGTGGTGCCAGGGGATAGTGTATGCTTCCAATGAAAGCCTATTAAAATTCTTTGCAAAGAGACTTTAGGCCAGAAGATACACAGTAGTTCCCAGTGTCTTGTTTTTAACCTGTTAGGGTCATAACATCTTTTCCCAGCACTAATGATGACGTGAGCATTGAACTTAAAAAGAAGGATGAGGTGAGCATGTTCTAGGGGCTCTTAGCTTACCAGGAACCCTTGGTATGGCTGTGAAGGAAGGAGTCACTAGCTGGGCTCTTGTTTAATTTTTCTGAGGGAAATCTATGGTGGTAGGGTGGCATGAGATGTCTGTCACCCTAATGGCGTGGTCACTTTCTATCACACTATAGTTGATGGCTTAAGAATTATGTAAAACAAACTTTTCCCAGTGTAAACACATGAGATAGCCAGATGATTTTCTTTTGGAGAATTTAATGCCCTCAGAATCCTGGATACAATTGTTTGTCCTCTCTGTCCCTCCTCCTCCCCCTCCCCCTCTCTTCTTCCCCTCCCCCATCTCTTTCTTCCTAGCTAGGGTCTCACATAGTGCAGGCTGACTCAGGTTTGTCATATAGCCAAGAATATCACACCTCCAAGACTACGGTTTTAGCTATGCCTCACTATGCCTCATTTATGTGGTGTGGTGCTTGGGACTGAATGCATTAGGCAAATACTCTACCAAGTACACTGACTGTACCTCTAGTCCCTGGTCACACTACAAGGATTGAGTCTCACTGAGACTTAACTTAAAATAATTTTAGTCATTATTCTGAACCCGGATCTGTCACTACATTTTTAAAAGGTTGTCGCCATCACCAGAGTAGTATTAGGAAAAATGTTTGAGTATTCTGACTGCATCTCACTGAGTGTGGTATTTGCATTTGACATCTAAGGGACTTCTAATCTCTTAGAGATACATCCAGAATCCCTTGCTCATGACATGCTATGATGTTTAGAAAATGTTCCAAAACGACTGTGTGCAGGCGTTGGGAGATCATAGCTTATGCATGAAGCAAGGATTTTTGCTGTTGGTGGATAGTTGTTGAGGATAGGTTTTGGGTACACAAGGGTTCAGTCTACAGTCCCTTTCACTTTTATATATTATGAAAAACCTTCTTTTGTACTTAGATATTGGTGTTGAATATATTTTCTTTTAAAGTTGTATTAAGTTTTTAAGTTCTGGATGAAATATTTGGAATTTCTGAATGCATTTGAATGAGAATGAAATCATACACTGAAAGAGAACGTATTTACACTTTATTTTAAGAAAGCAAACCAGATTTATTATAGTTTAAAGATACAGGACAGAGATAATATGAATTCTCTGAAGCAGAAGAATTGGAAGTTTCAGGCCAGTCTGGATTAAAACAACTAACCAACCAACCAACCAACAAACAAACAAAACCAAAATTAAAACCAAAACCAATGCAAAAGCATTCTGGGTGTTTCAGATTGCCTATGTATGTCTACATTAAAAAAAAAAAAAAAAAGGTCAAGATCTGGTGTAGATTGCTTTTTTTCCCACCAGGCCTGCCAAAGGGTTGCCCTGTGGTTTGTGCTATGTATTTACTACATAGTATTCATACTATGGTTTTCAAAGACAAAAAAAAAAAAAAAAAAAAAAAAAAAAAAGCCTTGTAAAGTGTGTGTGTGTGTGTTTGGTGTGGTGTGCTGTGTGTATGCTTGTTGTATATGTGTGTGTTTGGTGTGTGTGATGTGCATGTATATGATGATGTATGTGGTGAATATGTGTGGTGTGTGTGTTAGAGAGACAGAGAGAGAGAGAGAGAGAGAGAACTATACTCAAGTTTCAAGTTTAGGTAAGGGGTAAGGTGAGCTCAGAAAGCTGAAACTTTGTTTGACTTTTGAGCTCCCCCCTCCCTCTCCCTGTGCACATGGCAGATAGCAGCCTGTGGCTTCTTTTCACCTAGGACCTCAGCCAGTCACTACTGCAGATCTGATGTTGAGGTGGGCAGGCAGCTTGTTTGAAAAACTGATAAGGAAGCAGCCCAAATGTCAAGCATCCTGCTTGTTTAACCCTACAAATGATTGGTTTCAAGGAAGTTCTCTCTCTCTCTCTCTCTCTCTCTCTCTCTCTCTCTCTCTCTCTCTCTTTCACACACACACACACACACACACACACACACACACACACACACACACACACACACACACGTTTATTTCATAGCCACTACATCATTCGATAGGGATAGATGCATTTTCAAAGTCCCCAGTGTATTTGTGTGTGTGGTACTGGAGATGGAACCCAGGGCCTCCAGTATGGCAGACAAATGCTTCCCCAGCCCCAGTCTTCCTTTTACAATCAGATAACTCAAGATTTAGTGTTTTCAGGTTCATGTGTAGGTGTGACTCATGGTAACTAAGTTTGCTATGCTCTTTTGTGGAATTTGAGTTGATATGTCTTCCAGGAAGACAGAGACAGCTTGTTTGTTCAGTCCCTACCCACCAACCCCAGTATCTAACACAGGACCTGACATACAAAATGGACTGAAAGGGTCTTTCAAATGATTTGCCACCCTACACATCTTTCCCATTTCTAATTTACTATTATGCAAATAAGTGTATAGTAGTTAACATGGTACAGGTTTTCAACCGTGGAAGTGCTAGACTGCCTCGTACCCCAGAGTATGCTGCTGGGCGGGAGCTACGTGCATTCGGTCACTTCCCACTCTGTGAGTCTCGCCCACCAACCTTATACTTTGTCCTGCTTTCCTTCCACAGACATCCTCGGTTACCTGTGCATTTACCCCCCGTACCTCTCACACCCCCTTCCTTCCTGGACACCTGAAGGAGGAAACACATCCAGTTAGAGATACAAAGCAGATTTCTAACTTATGATGCTTAAGAAAACAAAGAAGTGGACAAAGTTAATTTTTGCCGAGTAATCATTATTTCTTTCTTTTTTCCCCCACAGTAATCGATGGGGTCTTAAACATTATGGAGATGTGAATAGTGGCTCTCACATATATATTTTTTAAGTATTTGAAGAAAGATTCAATAATTGAATCTAACTCAGGCATGTGATAAAATTGACTGAGGGATCCAAATGAGAGTTGGTCACTGCCATTTTCATTTTAGGTTTTATTCCACTATTTTTTTTTATTTGTTCCAAATCACGTACTGTTGTTAGATGATGCAGCACTGTGGTAATGATTAGTGAATCTTGGAGTGGGGTGGAGGGGATTTGCATTCATGTTAATAACAGAATAGCTATATGTATTTCTTTATTTAACACTTTAAAGAATTATTTCTCAGAGTTCAAAACAGAAAACGTGACCTTGGTTCCAGTTAATATGCAGCTCCCACAAACCCATGTTGGTGACTAGCTGCACCCTGAATATTGACAGAGTTGGAGCCTGCTGCTTCTGTTAGATAGCTTTAATTTGTTTGTAAGGATGCAAGTTTAATGAACCTTGTTTAGGGTCTCTAGGCATTTCTTAATGCCACATGGTCTCTTCAGCTCAGCTCTTGTCTGGTAGCAAGCCATTGCAGAATTCAGCTTTTTCTGAGGTCTGAACTCAGCTATGATTGACAGCTGCCCTTCAGTGAAAATTCACACTCTCTGATTTGTACTCATTATTGTAAAGAAAATACAGGAAATAAACGTGCATTACAAGTCATTTTCTTTCATGGTATGACCTCACCTATGCTTGCAGATTATCCTCATATATCTTAGAGCTTTAATGTTTATTTTTTATTTATATGTGTGTATGTGTCTGTGTGCATATGTGACCACACTAGGGATCAGATCTCTTGGAGCTGGAGTTACAGGCAACAAGTGTGTGCGCGCGTGTGTGTGTGTGTGTGTGTGTGTATGTGTGTGTGAAAATATATGAAAATTTAAAAATTATTTTTATTATGTGCA
This sequence comes from Arvicanthis niloticus, assembly GCF_011762505.2. Lineage (NCBI taxonomy): Eukaryota > Metazoa > Chordata > Mammalia > Rodentia > Muridae > Arvicanthis > Arvicanthis niloticus. The sequence goes on from NC_047660.1 coordinate 41,903,504, forward strand.
TTGTTGTTTTGCCTGCACATATGTCTGTGTGAGGGTGTTATTCTCTGGAATAAACAGTTTGCACTGCTGTGTGGGTGCCAGGAACTGAAAGTGCAGTCAGAGCTCTTAACTGCTGAGCCTTCTCTCCAGACTTAGATGATCCTTCTATTTGCATGACTAGAATAATAAAACGTGTCTATGTGTGTATAGAGAGAGTACCTTTTAGTTTGTTCCCAAGGATTGGTTAATAATGGCATACATCTTTCTGAGTGTTTTAATTAAATCGGGGAAAGAGATAGTTTATTTCTGACTGGGCTTTGGTTATTATAAACTTTGTGTTTGGTCTAGTTTTTATCTACTAATATGTAGATGCTTATGAAATACTTTGACTTTTGGAAGGAAGAGGACAAGTCAAATTCAGCTGAGTGATAGTGGCACAGGCCTTTAGTCCATGCACTCAGGAGGGAAAGGCAGGCAGATCTCTGAGTTTAAGGCTTGCCTGGTTTATATAAAGCCAGTTCCAGGACAGCAATGGCTACACAGAGAAATCCTCTCTTGAAAAATCAAAACAAAACAAAACCCAACAAGCACAGTCACAGTCCCTTTTCTATGGTGATGGAAGCCACTGAAAAACCTTGAGAGAGCTTGGGGAATAGAAGACAAGCTTCTAGAACAGCACACACAGGTGCTGAGTGGAACATCTTTTTAAAACCTGGTGTTCAAGCTAGTAACTTCATGGGGATGTGTTTGGGTAAGACAATGCTTATATTTTAGCATTTCCTAGCACTTGCCCATGTACCCTGAATTAGTAGCCTCTCCACCTTAGAGTGATGACAGATGTCACTCTTACATATTTCCCTTTCCTCCTGAATGCTTGGACTAAAGGCCTGTGCCACTATCACCCAGCTGAATTTGACTTGTCCTCTTTCTTCCAAAAGTCAAAGTATTTCACAAGCATCTACATATTAGTAGATAAAAACTAGACCAAACACAAAGTTTATAATAACCAAAGCCCAGTCAGAAATAAACTATCTCTTACATATTTGTAAGGGTCCAGGTGAGGAGTGCTGGTTACATAGTACTCATCAGAAAGAGAAGTTACATAGTATTCATCAGAAAGAGAAGTTACATAGTACTCATCAGAAAGAGAAGTTACTAGTGGCTTCCGGTTTTGCTTGCGGTGCAGATGGGTTTCTCACTCCCTTCTTTCACTCATCTGAATACTCATAGACTAAGGAAGAAGGTCAATGGGAATGCAGCTAAAGATTATGCTAATTTTGCCTGATCTATACAGGCTTCATGCTTTGGTTCTTCAAGTGGGCTTCATCTCCATGTGGTTTTCTCTATCATATTGCATGTGTCTTATTCTTGTTTATGAGACAGGGTCTTACATGGTAGCTAAGGCTGGCCTGGAAATCACTATGTAGCCCAGGCTGTCTTCAAACACTGATCCTTCTGCTTTAGCTTCTCAAGTAGATTATAACTATGAAGCATGAATCTAGCTTAATGAGTGTTCCCCTGCCTGCTTGGGTCACATATGATGTCTGTGATACCTCTTCTGTCCATGAAGAAGTTCATTCTCTGTAAATTACACACATACATTTTTTGTTGTTAAGAATCCATGGCATCATGTATCAGGGGTGATTGTGAGCTACACATCAAAATGAATTAGAAGTCAGTGTGTCCAGTGCAGGGGAGATTGATCCATCAATAAAGTACTTGCTACTCAAATCCTTGCGATGGGAAATGGAGACAGGAGGATCCTGAGGTCTTGCTGGCTGCCAGTCTGGCCAATAGGTGAGCTCCATGTTCAATGAAATACCCCATATCAAAAAATTAAAAGTTGAGAGTGGAACACACTCCTGTGCATCACATGTCATGTACAGGTGCTCAGACCCATTCACACATGTATGCATACATACTTAAATACACCAGAAAGATGTTTTAATATATATTAAGATAAAATTGTGTGTATATATATGTTTTTTTTCCAAGAAAATGTTTCTTTGTGTAACTGCTCTGTCTGCCCTAGAACTCACTTTGTAGACCAGGCTAGCTTCTCACTCACAGAAACTGGCCTGCTTCTGCCTTCCGTATACTGGGATTAAAGGTGTGTACCACCATGGCTGGATTGAGGATAATTTCATTAATTACCAACCAATGGGGGATAGAAAACTCTAAGCACATCCCTTTTGTTATCAAGTCACACTTCATTAACCATAACCCCTTTGCTATACTTTCCCCTCTTAGATGGATCCTAACAGAATATCAGAAGACAGCACTCACTGCTTCTATAGAATTCTGAGACTCCATGAAAACACAGGTTTGCAGGACTCGACTCTGGAGAGTGAAGACACAGAAGCACTACCAGACTCATGCAGGAGAGTTAAAGAAGCCTTTCAAGGGGCCGTGCAAAAGGTAAGTTCACACTGACATCATAGAGTCTGCTGACTCTACAGTAACTGAAGGCTCAGGCTCCTGAAGTGCTGTTAACACTGTTAACGCTGTTCCTTTACTAATTTGTAAAAGAGCTAATCAGGCTGTCTTAAGAATTCTTTCAAAGTCAGTGGTAGTCAATTTCTTTCTTTGCTTTTAAGAGGAGAGATCTGATAGCATATCTGGAAGGAGAAGCCGAGTGACTACAGTTAGTAGGCGATCACATTGTTAGTTTGAATCCTTGATCTAAAAACCATGCTCTAGGTTCCAGGACTTTCTGGTAGCTCTTTCCCATTGGCTTCTGTAGGATCCCATGTTGTACACCAGTAGTCTGGGCTCCTACAAGGAGCCAGGTAGTGTAATTGGCCTTTTGCTGTCAGGTGTGGTGTAGTGTAAATTTTTAAACCACTTTGGCTCCTGAGGGAGGAGGAGGTGTCATGTTTACACTGCACCTGCCCAAAATCTTACAGGATTCATGAATGAAAGACACACACACACACACACACACACACACACACACACACGGCAGCTAATTTTGCTATGCCTTGACTAGCTCAATGGCTGAGGACTTCTAAACCTCTCCATGACTAGCAAACATTCCCCTCTGTCATTCCTGAGTTAACATCTTTTAGAATCTATATTTCATCTCTGCTTCCCCAGACCCAATCGGAAAAGTGGCCCCTAGGGATTCTCAGATTCTTGCATGCTGGTAGGCCTTTAAGTTTCATCTTTCTGCTTCTCCATCGTGGCTATTCTCTGTCTTTCTCCTGCCCCCTCTCAGTCCCTTGCCCAGACAATCTAAAAGTCCTGCCCCATCTCTCTGCCCAGCCATTGCTGTACAGCAATTCTTTATTATCAGTTGAAGCCAGCTGAGGACAAGGACCCTCAGGCCTGGAAGTGCAGCTTTTGGGAGCTGAAATAAGACAAAGCATTAGAACCAATTCCCAGCAGTGTGGTGAGAGGGAAGCATCTAGGGCAGGAGCTGTAGTGATGGGTGAGGTGGAAATTGGGTGTCTCCTTTCTTATTTTCTGGGAGAGCTGGGTAACAAGAGAGATGGGAATGGAGAAGACTGGTGACTACTGTGTCAACAGCTGCAGCTGAGAGAAACATACCTGCCTGTCAGGGTTTCCTGAGCCTTCTGGGAATTCTGCTGCCCCAGAACTAATGTACTTACTGACTCCACCAGTAGGAGTCCAGTGCTCAGTGTCATGTGTCTGTCTGTGAACCCCCATGCGCTTGCCCTCGCAGCTTCCAGATCCTCATCCTCTCAGAGTGAACCCCGGCCTTCTCAAAGCCATTGAGCCTTGGATTTGTTCAGATTTACTAATTAACTGGTACAATCCGTTTTGGTTCAGCTTTTCAGAGGGATAGCATAGCTCTAAAAGTGTGTCAGCTGAAAGTACAGGTAGAAAGACTAAGGTGTAATACTTTTAAGGTAAATATAACATTTCGAATTACTGTTGTATTTTATTAGATTTAAGATACCACAGCTTTTCAGCTTACTTTATTGTGTCTCATCACCAAGACAATACACTGACTAAAATAGTCACACAGAGTCACAGAGTCACACAGTGCATCTACTTGCATCTTAATTTCAGAGATGATTCACTAAAACTGAGTGCCGTAGAATCAGTAAAATAGATGTTATCGTAGCAAGTACAAGAAGGCATGTTGCTTATGACAGCTATTTATCTGCCTGTGTGATTATATGTATATATAATTTAATACAGTATACAATTATTTTAAATAAGTTAACACAGCTAGGATTAGTTGAAAATAATTTTACCATTTTTTAAAAAGTTACAGCCTTTCTTGGTCTGGGGATGAACCTTAGTAGTGGAATGTGTGTTTATTGTGGGTGAGGGTCTGGGTTCAGATTCAGAAACTGGCAAACTAGGACCAAGACCAGACAAGAATCAACGGTTTGTATAAAAAACACAAGGTTACCAGGTGTGGCTCATGTCTGGAATCCCAAACTGAGGCAGAGGGATTGTGAGTTTGAGATTAGTATGAGCTACATAATGAAACACTGCCTTTGAGAGGAAGAGAGGTGGGGAAGGAGGGAAGAGGGATAGGGAGAGAGAGGGGGTGGGGAGGTGGAAGAGAGAGAGGGTGGCTTTTAATATTAACAGATAATTATGGTTCTCCAGAGGAATTGTACTGTATTTAATTAATTTTGTACTTGGTTTTGCTATGCTGTAGGAGTTTACATTAAAAAGTTAGCAATTTATAAAATCCTTTTAAAAGCTCAATGACTAATTACGATAAGCCAGTATATATTGGTATAATATACACATTATTATTGTAATACACCAGTGTGTGCTAGAGATGAAATGTTTCATCTCTTCCTAGGCCTGATCTTTAGGAAGGAGATGAATGTTTCCCAAACCTTATCATTACAGTTAACCAACATCCATAGGGTGCAACTGCGGCCGGAGGCACTTGGCCAGACCTTTTCCTTATACCCAAGAACGTACTCTTTTATCCTTGCCAAATGAACAGTTCGCCAAATGTATTATCCTTTGATGGAAACCATTGGTTAATGTGACGTCCACGTAATTTGCCACAGTAATCAGATTTCTAATTTGTCTTGGCAATGCTAAAAATAGGAAGGGTGTGATAAGCATTCTGAAAGGAGGTTTACATCTTAACTTTAGTTCTAAGAGAGATTGAGTCAAGCCAGAGAACCACCCAGGTGTAGCTGCAGTCAGTATGGAGAGACAGCCTGGGCAGCAGTGACATTTGCTAGACATGAGTGTAATATCACGTTATAGGCGTGAAGAAAGTAGTGTTTACCCAGCTCATTGTGGTCAGACAAGTAATCTTGTTTTTCCCTCCTTTTTATTTTATTTTATTTTATTTTTTTTGTTTGTGGCTGGGTTTTCTTGGCATTATTTCCCCTCTAGCACAGAACTCTGAAAACCCTCCTACTGGTTCAGCTCTACCAACCACAATTTATAAAGTCTATCAAAACAGTCTATGACAATAAAACAAACACTAGTATGAATGTGGTGTCTGATTTGTAAAACGATGCCTGGTTTCAATTTTGGCAGGCTTCCTGGGTTCTACCCGGCCAACCCGGCTTGGGCAGAGCGATGAATTTGGGCGGTAATGAGAACTGTCATGCGTGGCAGGGAGGACACTCACCCTAGACTGTCTGTTTGGACTCAGGGGAGAGACATCTGTTATTTGTCAAGTAGAGATTCTGAGTCCTGGGGGCTGTGACTCTACCTGCCTTCAGTGTGCCAGGTTGTTGATCTCACTCTAGGACCTTTTTGGTAGAAAACCTGTATGGTATTTGCCTGTAAAAGTATTTACAGGTGTGATATCAAAGTAAGAGATCTCTAAGTGTCTCCTTGCTGTCTACAAGAAGACACCCTGCACCTTGAAGGGAATAGGAAGAAGCAAAGGGCTTATGGTTGCTTCGATTTTTCATTTATTTATTTACTTACTTAATCCATATGGTTATTTTGCCTTCATGTATGTCTGTGTACCACATGTGTGTCTGGTATCCTCAAAGGCCAGAAGAAAGAGCAAGAGCCCCTGGAACTGGAGTTGTGAGCAGCCATGTGGGTGCTGGGAATTGAGCCAGGGTCCTCTAGAAGAACAGTCAGTGTTCCGAATTGCTGAGCCATCCCTTCAGCCTCTGCACTTATGTTTCATATTTGCTTTTAAAAGCTGGACTTTAAGCTGTGAATTGTGTGTAGTATGTGAATTGTGTGGGTGTGTGCATGGACATGTCTATGTATGCTTGCTCCTACTTGTATGTACAGAGGCTGGGGGATGATTTCAGGTATCTTCCTCTCTCTCTTTATATTTTTTTATTTTATTTTATTTTTTGTTTTCTGAGACAGGGTTTCTCTGTGTAGCCTTGGCTGTCCTGGAACTCACTCTGTAGACCAGGCTGGCCTTGAACTCAGAAATCCACCTGCCTCTGCCTCCCAAGTGCTGGGATTAAAGGCGTGTGCCACCACTGCCCGGCCTCTCTCTTTTTTTATTAGTCATTTTATTAATTTAAATTTCAAATGATATCCCACTTCCTGGTTACCCCTCTACCATCCCTCCATCCTGTCCCTCTTCACCCCTTCCCCTCTGCCTCTATGAGGGTGTTCCTTCACCTGACCCACTCCTGCCTCACTCCTCTAGTATCTCCCTAAGCTGGGGCATCAAGCCTCCCTCCCCTCCCACTGATGTGAGACAAGGCCATCCTCTGCTACATATGCATCTGGAACCCTGGATCCCTCCATGTGTACTCTTTGGTTGGTGGTTTAGTTCCTGTGAGCTCTGGGTGGTTCAGTTAGTTGACCTTGTCCTTCTTATGGGGTTGCAATCCCCTTCAGCTCCTTCAATTCTTCCCCTAGCTCTTCCATTGGGGTCCTTGGGCTCAGTCCAATGGTTGGCTGTGAGTATCTGCATCTGTACTGCGCAGGTGCTGGCTTCAGTTCACAGCACTTGCAGTTTGGCTCCCAACCATCTGTAACAGCTGATGTTCTCTCCTGACCCCTGTGGGCACTACACACATGTGGTACACACATTCATGCTGGCAAAGACTCACACACATCAAAGAAATGCACTTAAAAGCAAACACCACCAACCCAGTGATGGCAATGACAATAGTTATGTTATTAGCAGACCTCTGATCTTCTAGTGCCTTACTGGAGAAGAGGGGTAAGAAAGAGTTATCATTACCAGAGCAATACTCATTCTGATCCTGAGAAAGTCAGTATATGTAAGAATTTATAATGTACATGAGCACAGTACAGTAAGAATAGAGAACCCAACATTTCTGATGCTTTGATCTGCAATGAAATCGTCACCGTTGTTGGACATCATCTTAACTGGAAGAATCTTATCAAGGGCTATTTTGTTGTTATTGTTGTTGGTGGTTTTGTTTGTTTGGTTCTCTCTCTCTCTCTCTCTCTCTCTCTCTCTCTCTCTCTTCCTCTCTCTCTCTCTTTCTCTCTCTCTCTCATATTATACTCCTAAGATGAGCCATCCAGAAGGATTCTCCTTCAGCAGGTCCCTATCCTCCCTGTGTCCAGGGTGGCCTCTTGTGTTGTCATGTCTAGACAGGGAAAGGGTAATAGAAAAAGGGATGGCCACATGTGGCAGTGACACCTCTGTACTAAGAATCCTGTTGGCTGGCAGGACTTAGAAGACCATGGCCTGCTTCAAGGGAGGCTACACGTCCATCCTCCAGCTGAGCTGCCATTTGCCCCTTGATGCTTGAGGAAGAGAGGAAGCCTAGAACCAACAAGGGCAGAGAGAGCTGACGCACATCAGCCCTGGATAAGTGGGAAAGTGCATCAACGGTTGGCACAAGCCTGAAAAGTTTGCGTGGTCGGGATTTTATTTTCTAAAAGTTCACATGTAGGGAACTAGGAACAGCATGGGAGGGAGACTGAGAAGTGGATTTAAGAGAAAGGATCATGTATGCTGATGGCCGCTTGCTGCTTTCAGCCAGATTTCATAGATTGAGAAACATTTACTCACAGTCAGAATGTTTGTCATTTTGAGTGGTTGTTTTCCCTTTTTTCCCCTCATGGAACTCTGATTCTTTAGAATTCCAATTTTGATTATTAGGAAAAAGCCTAGTCAGGCTTGTATACACACCTTTAATCTTAGCACTCAGGAGGCAGAGACAGTGGATCTCTGTGAGTCTGAGGGCAGCCTGGTCTGTATAGTGAGTTCCAGGACAGTCAGAGCTACTCAAGTAGATAGATAGATAGGTAGATAGATAGATAGATAGATAGATAATTGATAGATGGGTAGATGGATAGATGGATGGATAGATAATTGATAGATGGGTAGATGGATAGATGGATGGATGGATAGATAATTGATAGATGGATAGATGATAGATGGATAAATAGATAGATGATAGATAGATAGATAGATAATTGATAGATGGATACATGGATAGATGGATGGATAGATGGATGGATGGATAGATAGATAGATAGATAGATAGATAGATAGAATAAAGTAAAAAACCTTCTCTCAAATTTCAACTGAAGTAAATTAGAAATGACTGGAAAATTTAAACAGGTTATATCTGCCTGGAGACTTTGGAGTTGTTATGTGGATGAAATTTCTCATAGGCTTCTTAGCTACAAAAGAATAACCAAGGGAGAAGTTTAAATTCCATTTACTGTCTCTTTGCCTTTGTGTTCAAGAATATGTATCCTAAGAGAGTTTCTCATAAACCCAGAAGGAAACTTGAGTTTGGGTCACTGGTGTTCTCAAATCGAGATGTGTTAGTCATGTAGTGGTTTTTTCAGTAGGATTCCATCTCCCTTTGCCATCATAGTTTTGGGAATTGTAATCAACCTCAATCATATTTAGTGTGGGTAAAAGCTATCTTTATGGGAAATCTGAAGTAAGATCCACAGAGGTTTCCTACAGCGCCAAAACTTTGCAGAAACTTTTCTGTTGCTGTGATAATACATCATGATCAAGGCAGCTAACAGAAGACAGTGTTTGTTTGGGCTTACGGATCCTGAGAGGTAGGCGTTCATGATGGGCTGACTGACTTATGGCAGGGAAGCATGGCAGCATGCAGCAGACATGGTAGCACGTACATAAGAAAAACACACATGCACACACACACACACACACACACACACACACACACGAGAAGGGATGAACACACATATTGAAAATGGCAGGAGGCTTTGAACCCTCAAAGCCCATCTCCAGTGCAGTACTTCCTCCAGCAAGGTTGTTCCTTCTAGACCTCCACAAACAGTGCCAACAAGTGTTCAAATACAGGAGACTGTGGGGGACATTCTTATTTAAATCACAATGTCATCACTGTCATTCATTCAAGGAAAGGCTGTTGACAGTGTACATCATGTCAATGTCAGGGGAGCCCCAGGGAAGAAGGCAGGGCCAGGAGGGTTGCAATCCAGAACTAACCAGTAAGTGATATCAGAGATGAACTTTGATCTGTGCTGTGAATACCCCAGGATGGAAGAAAAGATTCTGAATGGGCATCTTGAAAGAAACAGAGTTAGAAGCATCCACCTGAGAGGACTTTCATTTATGTCCCCAGTGGCAGGCATGTAGTAATACAACTTACAGACCAAAGTTAACGAGTGAATAACCCATATCCATCCTGAAATATGTGTCATGTTGTATCTTGTCAGGATTATCATTGCTATGATGAAACACCATGACCAAAAGCAAGGGTGTATTTGGCTTACATATCATTGTTCATCATCGAAGGGAGTCAGGGCAGGAAATCAAACAGGGTAAGAACCTCGAGGTGGGAACTTATACAGAGAACACAGCAGAATACTGCTTACTGGCTAGCTTCCCCTGGCTTGCTCAGCCTGCTTTCTTATAGAACCCAGGACCACCAGCCCAGGAATGGCACCACCCACACTGGGCTGGGCCTTCCTCCATTGGTCACTAATTAAGAAAGTGCCCCACAGGCTTGCCTGGAGCTTGATCTTATGGAGGCCCTTTATCAATTGAGGTACCCATCTCTCAGATGACTTTAGCCTGTGTCAAGTCGACATAAAACTAGTCAGCACGTGTGGCTAGTCACTTGTCAGGTGCAAGCCATGTTGTACACTCAAGATGTGTTAGGGCTGTAGGTCTGGAGTATATTCTGTTTCCAGAGGAAGGCTTTCTCTCTGTGGCCATGAGCCTGATAGGGGCTTTTCTCTGGTGGCTTGCATCTTTCCCTTGTCATCCTCAATGTCTGCAGTGGCTGGTCTGACTTCTTGGCTGCCCTGTGACTCCTATTCCTAGGGTATCAAGAAAGGGCAGGGAGACTTTGAAAGCCATCTTTTTTTTTTCTTGAGGAGGCGGGGTTTAGTGATGGAGAAAGCACTGCTAGTGTAAGGCTGGCATCTCTTGTTGCTGTGGGCAGAGCAAAGCAGAGGCACACTGCACTCCTCCATTGGGCCTCTGCATACCCCCTTTAAGCAAGTGAGTAGCATAATAGAAGACACTTTTAAAGTTGGGCTTTTACGAAGACTAATACCGCTGTCATAAGGCATTTTTTAAATCAAAGCCCAAGGAGACCTTTAACCACAGCAGAAGCTTCCTCATTTAAACCATGAAGGTTAAACAATAAAAACTAATTTTCTATTCCCAGAATACCCATTGCCCTTCCAGGAAAAGCATCGCTCTTCTTTATGAAAACAAGGAACATAGTTCCTCAGGCTCTTGGTGTGGAAAGTACATTAGCAGTTGTAGAACATCTCTCCCGCTCCCTCCTGAAAGAAATGGTACCCGTGTGGCCATGACAGCCAAGTTCTTCACCAGGAGCTCTCAAAGACTTCCATGAGAGTTTCTCAGTGAGCAGAAGGAGGTCTGACCCTCAGGATCAGTAGGTTAGAAACCCCTTCTGCCTTCTCCCTCTCCTCTTCTTGCGGAAGTGCTGGATCCCCCTTTGGACTTCCATTCCCCGTGGGGATGCTGAGGAATGTCTATTCTGAGAGCTTTCCCAGGGCTGAGGGCTCTGCCTGAGGAAGCTGGGGTGAGGGGTATCTCCCATTATGTACCTGCTCAGACAGGAGATGGCTCTGAAGTTCTTAGCTTTGGGGACTCAATGACTCCCCCTAAGGACCTGCGCCATTATAAGGACAAATAATCATGTCTGTCTCTGGGCCAGGGGAAGCTGAGATAAGGATTCTAAGTCCTGCTCCGGCAGGGGTTGTACAGCAAGGTGGTAGATTCTCTTTCAGTTCTTGGAGGTAAAAAAGCTTTGCGCCTGAAGATGGTCCCCACAGGAACCACTAGCGGATCCGGGCTAAGTCCAAGACCAAAACAGGAATGGTAACCTTGCAAGCTAATGGGGGACCAAAACAGGAGCAATATTCTTTGCAGGTTAAGGGTTCTGTTTGCATTTAAGACAGTTAAAAAGTAAGCTCCTATTTGTCTCATGTTAAGCCCTTGCAAATTAAGGTTTCTGTTTATAATTAGGAAGAAGTTTCTGTTGATAAGTTATTTCTCTGTTGCTGAAATGAGCCAATTTAAACCAGGTTATATTATATTTAAGGCAGGTTTATTGGGAAAGCTGCTCTTGGGTGAGTTCTCTGGCCCCTGGAAAGGAGGCCAGGGGAGTTGCCATCGGAAAAGAGAGGAGAGGGGGGAAATAAAGAGAGAAAGTGTGCATGCACAGAGAGAAGGAGAGAAAGAAGGAGAGAGGGAGGAGACCAAAATGTCTGGCTTATATAGAGAAGAGCCTCTAGGGGAAGGGCACAGTTGGGGGCAGAGTATGCTAGCTAGGGACTGAAGGATGCTGGGAGAACCTGGAGGCTAAGGCCAGGTCTGCTTTGATATGTAAGGTATGCACCTCTGTCCCTTGACCCAGGATCTGGAACCAAGCACCTGATGTAAACTGCTTGCAACCCCATTTACGTGATGTATGCTTTACCCTTGTTCTGTCCCTGTCATTCTTTCTAACAATGTATAACAGCCAGCTCTCATCCCTGTGAACACCTTAGCTCTTCTAAAAAAGGGACTTCAGGAGGCCAGCAGGGGCTGCTCTCTCAAATCCTGACTTAGGGTGAGGCGGCTGCCTGGCCAGTTCATGGTGCATCCCAAACTACAGCTTGCTGTAACTGGACATGTGTGGATTTGGTCTTTTCTCCTCAAGATTCTCAGGCTTAACAGAAGGAGCAGTAAGTATCAAAGGCATCCATGAATGGGAAGCCAGCCTCTGGCACCTGGCACCATCAGAAGCAGCTTCACAGGGCCTACCCACAGTGCTGGGAGAACCGTGGATGCTGCCAGCATCCTTGAGGGAGGAGGTGGCCCGCAGAGGAGGAAGAACTATGAAGCCAGGCAGTCAGCTCAGTGAACACCTACTGTTTTCTCTATACCCAAAGACTTCAGATAGCAAGTGTTCTAGTTTTCCCTTCTACCAAAACAGTTTCTAAGTCTTAAGATGTGGAAGGACAATGGGATACCTTGCAAAACTCCAATCTCTTAATCATGTACTTGGTTGCTCTGGCAACCAGCTCCCATCCCTTGAGTTATCTCATTGGAATAAATAGGCCTGGGTGGAAAAGGTTTATGAATAACAGAAGATGCTTCCATCAAATATGTGTGTGTGTGTGTATGTGTGTGTGTGTGTGTGTGTGTGTGTGTGTGTATTGCAATATCATAGAGGCCCAGTCATGAGGGGTTTTATAAACCTTAGGACTGTACTTGCTCCTGAAGTCACCAAGTGATTTCCAGAAGAGGAGGGACAAGCTCCCCTTGCATTTAAGATGCTCTTTCCAGCCACCTTGTGCACATCAGTCTGTGGCACTAAGACAGAGAGGAGCTGGAAGAGGCAATTGTCTTTCTGAGGAGTGATGGGAGCTTGAAGCTGTGTCCTGGGCCTGGGAGGAAGAGATGGGATCTCTGAAGTATTTACCAAGTAGAAGTCCTCAGGACTTCCCCCGAAGGAATGGGAAATGGGCTATTCATTTTCAGAAACAGCCGGAGTGTGGCATTCATGTGCTGACTGGCTGATGAATGCACTATTCTTGTAACTAGGTTGGAGAAGAATTACATGAAGGGTATCATTAAGATGTTAAGATGAATGCATTACATATGTTAACAAGTGTATGAACCCTGTATTATATCTGGCAAGCGGGGTGTTAAATCCTCGTTCAACCAGCCAGATGTCCCTGCAGCTGCTGTGGTATTGCAGAGGGAGGCAGCCACCTGAGACCCTCGCTACTGGCTGGTGCCTATAGTGTCTGGAGCATCTGGCTGTACAAATTGCTTCTCCGGTGATTTGATTGACAAGTACCAATGGATCACATGATTCGTATCACAGCCCAAGTGGGATTTCAGACTGAAAAAACCCAGACTCCTGCAACTTGACCTTTTACATGAAACCTAGGCAGCTGAGATATGTGTTTTTATTATTTAGAAGGACGGTATCCAGATTGCAGTCAAACAAACATTAATCATGTATACTCAGGGTCTCGTTTCTAGCAGTTATTTAGCAGTTTGTAAAGGCAGCTTGGAAATTTGATGGAAGTACTACAATCCCTATAGCCAGCCAAGGACTCTAATGTACGACTCAGAATTTGTAATTATTCTTACCAGTGTGGCCTCCCATAAGTGGGCTCAACTTCTCAAGATGAGCAGCTATTTCCTGGGTTTGGCATTAAAAAAAAAAAAACAAAAACAAAAACAAAAACAAAACCAATCTAATTCAAATAGGCCATGCAGGGGTCTGAAGGGAGCTGGGTCCTAGTAGGCTGGATGCTTTCCCTATCACACTCCTGGGAACCACACTTTACGGATGTCCTGTTTAAGAAAAGTCGAGGAAAGGCCGTAGTTAAGATCTCAATTACACAATTGATCTTTTGTATGCTGTGCTCCCTAGGGAGAAGAGATTGTGAAATCCCAGCAGTTTTTCCTATGAGTTGAACTACAGTTGAAATTAAGAAAAAAATAAAATCAGTTGCTCTTGTGTCTCTGCCGATGTACTCTGACAGCAAAGATGAAAAATTAGTGTAATCTACTTTGACAGATACAGCACTCAGTATTGAAACTTCCCCATTTCCAATTGGAAAATCTGTGGCAGTCCAGAGGGTGTCAATTTGGGACAATGTCCACCAGGTGGCACTGTATCCGAACATTTCTTTTATTCGTGACTTGGCTGCAATTTTTGGGGGGTGCCTACCTTAGTCACTTTTCTCTTTTCCTTCTGTTTTGTTCCTTTCCCTTGTTATGTTAAAGAAAGCTATTATAGTTTATGTCTAAATTATGCTTACCTAAAAATGAATACATCTTTTTGAAAAGACTACTTGTTACAGTTTGACCACAGATAAGTTCATTCATTCATGGTGTTTCTTGTTCACTCTCATAAGGTTAAAGATTCTTGTTATCCTGGGTAGTTTATACAAATCAAGTGGTATGTGCGTGCGTGCATACGTGTGTGTGTGTGTGTGTGTGTGTGTGTTGCAGGTAGCTGTGTTCTGGGAAGGCAGATTGTTCATCTTCTAAGGTAGGGAGTCAGGTAGAAAATTAGGTTCTCTTGAACAAAACTTGATAGTGGGTCAAAGCAAGGGAGGGTGGGAGAGAGGGGGGGAGGAGGGCTCTTTGCTCAGTTCCACACTTTACAAACTGCCCAGGCATCTGGGATGTTTATTATATGTTTCTCCTATAATTCTGAATGATACTACAATGGAAAAACGTGGTTGGCTGAAAACAAGGAGTTATAATGTTTCAGTCTATGAGATAGAAATGTCATTGTGAGATTATACCTTTGAGCGGACACGGGTGCTTCCAAACAATGACTCATGGAAACACTCAGTTAGCAGTCACGTTTTTCAATGCCTGCTGCATATAAGAATCCACCTGGCAGCGTCTTTTGAAAATATTAAGGCAATTTGGGGCCAGTGGCTGTGAATTGGACCAGGGCAACCCCAAAGTTTCCTCTAAATTGCAGCTGGGTTCCCCACCGGGATGCATCAAGTTCTACTTACAAGAAATGCTTGGGCAGGTGCATGTGAAAAAGCGCACTTGTGTAACCGTGCATGTGCACGTGTGTGGAAGCCAGAGGTCATTTTGGGGTAAAGTTCTTCAGAAGCCACCCACATTGGTTTATTAGGACAGGGTCTCTCTTGAAGAATGATGATTAATCTAGGTTGGCTGTCCAGAGAGTTCCAAATATGAGCTTGTGAGTGCTGAGGTTATCCACTGAGTGCTGGGGATATCTACTAAGTGCTGAGGTTACCTACTGTGTGCTAGGATGACCCACTGAGTGCTGGGATGACCTACTGGTTACCTACTGAGAGATGGGATGACCCACTGAGTGTTGGGGTTACCCACTGAGTGCTGGGCTTACGCACTGAGTGCTGGGGCTACCTACTAAGTGCTGAGGTTACCTACTGTGTTTTAGGATGACCCACTGAGTGCTGGGATGACCTACTGAGTGCTGGAATTACCTACTGAGAGGTGGGATGACCCACTGAGTGTTGGGGTTACTCACTGAGTGCTGGGGTTACCCACTGAGTGCTGGGGTTACCCACTGAGTGCTGGGGTTACCTACTGAGTGTGAGGTTTACAAGGGTGCACCAATGTCTAGTATTCCTGGTTCTTTTTAAAAAAAATCAATCAAACCAACCAACCCCCACTGGTTCTAAGAATCTAACTCAGATCTTCTTGGTTACACTATGCCAACTGAGCTATCCTTCAGCTAAGATTACTTTTTAATCGTCTCAAAGTCCAAAGACCATTTAAAATTACAGACATAGTAGAACGATATGCTTATGACTGCTCATAGATAGCAATTACTTTGGGGTTCAAAAGATTGGGGTGGAGATCCACGTGTTAAAGTGTGTGTGTGTGTGTGTGTGTGTGTGTGTGTGTGTGACCTGAGGTCACAGATTCATCATAAGATCCCTTTTTGGTATTGAAACTTCCTTTCTGAATGTCTGAGAAGAATTGCAGTTCTTGGGTACTCCAGAGAAATAACACAAAAGCATTACCTCCTGGGCCTCTAACGAGAGCTCTAATTCATCCCAGGACACGAACCCTTTCTTCCCCTGACAGCAGGCATTGAAAGTGCTTCTGAGAGGTGCTATTTATTGAATTTTCTTGTAACTAAATGGGTCTGTGGCAGCTCTGACCTAGAAGCCGCTGATTAAATGGGCAAGGAAAGTTCCCGGTGGAGAGGGAGAAAAAACGCCCCTGCCCATTAATCAGGGGCATCAGCCTGCTGCTTTGGTGTGGGTCTCAAGCTTTAAGATAATTTCCTCATTTGCCCATGTAGAAATCCTTGCAAAGGGGATTTGTTGATCTCAGCTGAGACTACAACAGCAGCTACTAGTTCGTTAGAAATTCAAGTCAGAGACTCCAGGCCGGGCCTCCTGGATCTCAGACTGCCTGGTCTTGCAGTTGGCACCTGCCTGCCCTCCTGCAGGTCAGCCTGCACCACCCTCAGTCTTTAGAGTCACTGTGTGTGTGTGTGTGTGTGTGTGTGTGTGTGTGTGTGTGTGAATCGAGCAAAACTCAAAACCAGGAAATTCCAGAAATTGGGACACCATTGAGAATCCCAAGAAGAGACTTATGAACCAGAGGTCAGCGGGGGTGGGGAGGGAAAGGAAGCCAACTAAGAGCCATTGCGTTGTCCAACACAAGGGGCCACTATCTGCTTAAAATTCTCTACAGAGGGCTTCAGGTTGAAAGGGACCCAGGTGTAGGCCAGGGGAGAGGCTGACCCTATGTGACCTCTATGGTGTCTCTAAGAGTTATAAAAAGCAGAATAGATTTCTATCTCCCTTAGGGGTGTCTGAAGGCAGAAAGAATAATAAAGAAGAAGAAAATCTTATCTCTCTTGTCATTTCATCTACACATTTATTGGTCGCACTATAAGGCTGAAAGCCTTTCTGTCTAGATAGGGAAAGCTCTTATTATGTGGTTATGTTTCTTTAGACATTGTGGGGCAGTGAGAGTCGGCAGGAGTGTTCATGCTATTAAGTGGGAAATGGGACCCTGTCTTGTGTTGGTAGCTCCAGGTATCTGGGTTCACTTGGGCTTCCACCTATATTGCCTCATCTAACCATCCTGGCTGGTCTGCTCGTGAAGCCTTGATTTGAACCAAGGCAAAAGCTAAAGTTTCAACCGGCTCTGCCTTATGGGGCATTTTACGTTAGCTAATGTCTGAACTGGGTGGGCACATGGTCACTTGGTAGAGATGTCATTCTGGGAGCTCAGGATAAATATGCAGTCACCTACACCTATCTACTTATACTCATTCTTTGCCTGGTCTATGCATCTAGACTTGTTGCCAGCAGTATTTTAAGTTAATGGTTGGCATTCTAAAAGCTTTTAGACCTTTATATAGTACTTTAAACACACTGACTTTAAAAAAAAAATTAACTACTGGGAGCCAGGTATCAGTTTCTTTCTTGTGGGCTGAGCCTCTGCGTTATAATAGGAATTCACTACTGAATTCCATAGAAAGAGGCTCACTGAAGACTGAGGAGAATAATACATTTTGTATACACATCATTTCCATCTGTGTACCTGTTACATATTAATTATGCTCAGCTGTCTTGTTTTATAAGTTAATTTTGTTACCTTTTATTGCACCAAAGGCTTTGTTTGGTGGTGGTGATGGTGGTGTGTGTATGTGTGCGTGTACGTGTGCGTGTGCGCGTGTGTGTGTGTGTGTGTGTGTGTGTGTGTGTGTGTGTGTGTGATTTTTTAAGCATTTTGGGAGCTCAAATGCTAGGAATGTGAGATCTTGGAACTTTGCTGCCTCTGAGCTTCTGGCTTCATTTTAAAGCATGCTAACTGATTTTGCATCTGGTAGTCCTACATATTAATTAATTAAATTAATTAATTTACTGCTTTACAGAAAGAATGAGTTTATGAATAAAATTCTCCTCTATTTCAGGAATTGCAGCATATTGTGGGGCCACAGCGCTTCTCGGGAGTTCCAGGTAATTATGAGTTTGAACAAGTGTTTGAAGTCCTGTATGGGAAATATTCTTTAAGCTTACCTGGTTCTTTCATCCCCAGCTATGATGGAAGGCTCATGGTTCGATATGGCTCAGCGGGGCAAGCCTGAGGCTCAGCCGTTTGCACACCTCACCATCAACGCCGCCAACATCCCATCGGGTAAGTTCTATTTGCACCCAGCCTGAAAACATTTTTCAAGTTTTCAGTCATCAGCCCATGGACCTACTCAAACCTTCTAAACCAAGAGGAGGAGGCAAACCCTTCAGTTGAACCCTACCTTGCCAATCATATCATATCATGTCTGTATTCATTCTCAGGGACAGAAGTGGGTGTTTGAGCACCTGCTGGTTGGGAACACATATAATTGCTCGAAGTGCCCATCTGGTTTCACTCTGAAGTAGACTAGTTTGATATCAAACGGATCCCCACTGCCTACTTCCTTGGTGGATGACTGCATTCAGGAAGCCAGAGATTTTTTTCCATCTAGGAAGGCTGTGTGGGGGCTAGCAGGTGACAACACTCCTCTAGAAGCTGAGACATTCTGTCTCTTATTCCCATGCTTATCTTCCCACTCTCTGGTAAATATTTACTGTATTAGACCAGAGACCTGGATATGTTTGAAGACAAGGAGCCAGAGCTGTGTGCCTGTAGTTACCTCAGTGTGCTAGGTGGCCACACTGGCTACTCGACACGAGCTAGGCAAAGATGACAAGGATTACAGAGAGCATCATGGGAGAGTGATAACTGAGCATCAGTGACAGCAAGGCAGGCTGCACACCTCCAGTGGCTGAGGTACTTCTCTGTGTGTTCACTACCTCTCACCCTTGCTGCAAGGTAGCAGTTATCGTTCAGATTGTTCAGACAGTACCACAGGGCTTCACACAGCTTCCCATTTGCTTGAGGTCTCTGTGGTAACAGAAGTAGAAGCTGATATCCCTTTCTATTTAATTCCTAGATCGGTGCTGTGAATGATCCTAGCAGCAGGCTACAGGGTACTTGTGCTAGGTTGGCTTTGTCATAAGGGAGTACTCCAAGGGTCACATTATTTTTGCATGGAGTAGATAGATCAGTTTGGAATCCAGTGACAGGGCTCTAATGTCTGCTTGGGCCTGTGACCTTGTGTGAAGCCTCAGCTGTGACAACCATGAAAGTGCTGTCTACCTTGTAGGGCGGCTAAACACACTATATTTTGGGCTGGGAAGGGGGCATAGTACATACAGTAGATGTGATTTAAAATTATTATTTGAACTTAATTACATCATTATGTAAATTCCACTTTGTTTTACAAATGGCTTAAGGCAGGACTTTATTCTTTTTCCAGCTTAAACTTTTTTGAGTCTTTTAAATAACAAAGACCCATCTTTTAATAGATAGTTTTGAGCCATTGTTATAGGCCATAGAGAGATTTTTTTTCCTGATTGAAGATACAAAAGGAGAGAAATCAACTCTTGAGCTGCCAGGAGATACTCTAGGCTGCCTGCTCTGATCCCATACATAGTCACTTCCATAGACAGGTTTTCTGTCTGAGTGTTCCTGGTCACGGAACTTCACTAATTTTCTCTGAGTGGGAAAACTAGTTTGCGTGTTCACAAAGGCAACCCAATTAATACCAGTGCGGGCTGCCTGTGCTGCAGCCGTACCCTGCGTTTATCTTTTCAGTTCATTTTAAATGGCATAGGATAAATATTGCCTGAGAGTGTGTGCCAAAGTCGGCTTGGCAACAGCAAGCATGTTTTAGTTATAAGGCTCCCTCTGCAGGCACCTAGAATCCAATCAGTGCCAAAAATCCAGGCAAAACTCCTGGGTCTCTTCCGACAGCTATTTGGTTCAGGATGCAGGGAAACGAGCCACTCTATGCTTCTGTTTAAGAAAATAGAGTTAGTTGTTCTGGTTGGGCCAACAGCCCCTCTAACCCCTTGTTCTCTCATTGCTGGCCAGTACTGAGTGATTCAGAGGAAGCTGGCTTTGACTTGCTATTTTTATTTTGGAGCGCTCTTATACAGTTTTTTGCACACATGAGGAGACAGAAACCAGTTGTACGTGGATTGTTACCTTACAAGGTTTCAAAGTTTTTATAGTAAAACGCACTAGAAAGTACTTGGGGTAGGGTCAGAATATATAATTTTTCTTAGGAAGCTGTTGCAGGCTAAATGCTTGCTGAGGTCCTTTTCCAACACGTAGCAGCTGGGAGCCCAGCAGAGAGCTGAGGAGGTCAGCCAGACGGGGCTGAGAGGCCCTCAGCGTGTCTCATTAGCGAAAGCGATCCTGGCAGCCAGGGCAGCCCTCGCCTTTGCATGTCTTGATCTTTCTGCCAACTGTTATCTTTGGTGAGTCCTTTTATTCACTGTCTAACTTTCCAGCCTTTCTCCTGCGGGCTTCATTGAATGCCCCACTGCTCCAATAGTGTTTCTCTCACTGACAATACGCTCCTTCTCTTCAACCCATTTCGGACCCAAAGCTTCCTGGTTCTCTAACTCCTCTCTGTCTGTCACCAAGCTCAGCTCTGCTGAGCCTCTGGAGTCTCTTTGGCTTTCATTCAGCAGCTCCTTGTCACTGATGCCAAACCTGTTCTTGACAGCACCTGACAGCAGCAATGGACAGGCCGTAGTTTGTATGTTCACTTTCCTTCCTGTCAGTGGTAAGCATCCTGAGGGTCCACTACTTGGGAAAAGTCTTCATTATGGTCAGATTGAGTTCTTCTGCATTATGGGTAGAGTGGGTGTGTCCTCCTGTGAGAACTCTGGGATGAATAAGGCTTCAGAACAGGTATGGAGAAAAGCGAAGAGGCATGGTATAGCATTGCAGCTTCCACTGGACTCAGTGACCCTCGGGAGGAGCACTCGATCAGGGCTCCTGTCTTTCCCCCCACGATTGCGTATTACTTTTTTGCCTTCCTTGGCCATCTCACTCCAACATGAGTTAGCCAATCCCATAGAAAGTAGGGACTTCACATTAGTAATTTAACTTGTTTCCATTAAGAGACAGGCAAATAGCAATTGAATGGAATACAGTACAGAAAAAAAAAAAAAGCTGGGCAACATGGGATAACTTGAGATGGGACTATCTTGAATTTCGTGAGATTTGCACGAGTTAGTTAGGTGGCTATCTACCAGGTTGGAGTAGCTACAGTGTCAGCGCTTATGACAATGTAGTGAGCAAGCTTTCATAGTCTCATGTTGATTCACTTGGGACCTAAGGGTGATGTTTGTATTCGGAACATTTGACTCCAGGGAGAGCTGGGATAAGATCTACAGTGGGAAAGAAGGACAATTGCTGTCCAGCACCTGGAGGCTGCTGACTGTAGCAGCTCTGCTGTAAACTCTGAGAACATGCCTGTCCTCTTTGGGACCTGGCACTATTGTTTTCTTGGTCATTTAATGATGGGTTGTCCCACTGTAGATTGACTACTGCCTCGTCTCCCCCTCCCACTTTTTTTGTTGCCTGTCCCGTTTCTGCTGTAGCTTGATTTGAAGGTCCTCAGATCACCAGATCCAAGAAACCATAGACCATTTTCTGGTTTATCACCTGACTCTCTAGAGAAGGGATGCAGGTGTTCAAGTCTTCCCAGGACCAGGCCATGGTGGGAAGGTAGTATTTCTTCCCATAAACCATAGTGTAAGTGGTATTATTATTGCTGCTGCTGCTGATGATATTAATACAAGGATCTCCTTGGGTCCAGCAAACCAGAGAGTTGTCAACTTTTGTGACTTGGAATCTAGTTCATGGGGTGGTGGCTTCAATGTCAGTCTCTGGGCTTATTTCTCTTTCCTTATAAAACTATTCATGTATATTGCTGTCTAAAGCAATAGATTTCATAATGGCATGTTTGTTCAAGTATATATGTCTTTTGATCTTATTTACTTTCCATCACACTCAATTCCAAATACTGCCCCCTCTGTTGGTATGGTATGGGGTGTGTGTGTCTCCTAGTTTCCATACATGAGCAAGAGCTCGTCGTCCTTGTCTTCTCTTGGTCTCCCTGACTGACTTTTCTCATTTACTATCTCAAGACTAACAAGTTGAAGACAACATGGCACCCAACATCTTTTTTATGCTGCTGAAACAAATTATCCCCTGCTCCGATAGTCTGAGACCTGGCTGTGTTTTTTTTTTTTTTTTTTTTTTCTGACACCAGAGATGGCAATGTTAGTTTGATATAACTCTTCATAAAAATCCCTGAAGAAATGATGTGGTTTTGGACCTTTCTATAGTTTTGTAAACTCATGCCCTATCAGTTATCACTTTTGCCAGTAGAATAATAAGCATCTGCATTAGTATACACATGGAATAGTTTGATTTATTATAGAGGTATCACCAATTTTTTAAAGACACGGTAATACACATCAAGGACCTGGGCTATGAAAACCATTGGGCACACAGCTGACTTAGAATGTTCTGTAGAATTTCAGCTTCTCCAAAAACTGTAGCATGGCAGTCCCTGGTCATTTCATTTAATGGACCAGAAGGGGTTGCAGGAGAACTTGAAACTTCGGAGTGACTTTACAATGTGTGAATGCAATTGCATGAAGTTGAGGAGCTGGGGTAAGGTGAGGAGCTTGGGGCTTCTCTGAGGATAGCCTGGAGCTTCTCTGGGGATAGCCACTGAGTTGTGTGACTCAGGCTAAAGTGAACATACTAGATAGTGACACAGGTGGAAGTTGACATCCGCAGAGCTTCTGTGACCCAGATTCTCATATCCCTTTACACACCCATCTCTACAAACTAAATAAAGGTTAATTATATGAAGGCTGGAAATTCTCTTCCTATACAAGTTACTTTCCTAGCTGAACTGATTCTGACTAATTTCCCTTTTTCAACTTGGAATAAACTGCTCCTGTCTATGGGGCTTGATCTTCTCATGTTTATGCTTGGCAGCACCTCCATGGAGTGAGTTTTGATCCTTTCCTATGGGAATAATTCTCTCTCTCTCTCTCTCTCTCTCTCTCTCTCTCTCTCTCTCTCTCCTCATAGCATTTCTATATATTTCCTCCAAGCTTTGTTTCTTCTCTGGACCATGTTCTTCTATCACTTGTATCCTATAGCTTCCTTAAGGGCAGGATAAAGGATTTTTGGTTTCACCTTTAGAATGCCTGACAGAAAGCACTCAGTACATCTGAACGCACCCAGGCCCATAAGGGAAATGAGCATCAAGGTAAGTTACTGTGTTGGAATGAGGACTGTTGTGTTAGTGTATAATGCCATCCTACCAACCTATGGAAATAATGAGAAAGTTTTCTCATCCAAGAGGTGGATTCTAAATCCTGTGCCTTGATTCTCTCTAGGTTCCCATAAAGTCAGTCTGTCCTCTTGGTACCACGATCGAGGCTGGGCCAAGATCTCTAACATGACATTAAGCAACGGAAAACTAAGGGTTAACCAAGATGGCTTCTATTACCTGTATGCCAACATTTGCTTTCGGCATCACGAAACATCGGGAAACGTACCTACAGACTATCTTCAGCTGATGGTATATGTCGTTAAAACCAGCATCAAAATCCCAAGTTCTCACAACCTGATGAAAGGAGGGAGCACGAAAAACTGGTCAGGAAACTCTGAATTCCACTTTTATTCCATAAATGTTGGAGGATTTTTCAAGCTCCGAGCTGGTGAAGAAATTAGCATTCAGGTGTCCAACCCTTCCCTGCTCGATCCGGATCAAGACGCGACGTACTTTGGGGCTTTCAAAGTTCAAGACATAGACTGAGACTCGTTTTGTGGAGCATTAGCATGGATAACCTAGATGTTTGGAAACTTCTTAAAACATGGATGATGTATATACATGTGTAAGACTACTAAGAGACATGGCCTACATTGTACAAAGCTTACAGACCTCTCTCTTGACCCTGTACAGGTCAATGTATATGTAAAATCCATAGGGGATGTTAGACTCATGGTGATTACATGACGTTTTTACAATTTTGTGGTGAATTCCTAGAATTAAACCAGATTGGGAGAAGTATACTGATGCTTATGAAAAATTACATGCGAGCTATGGAAGGGGTCATAGTCTCCGGGTCTAAGCCCTGGACATGTACCATTGAGAACCTCGAAATTAAGAGGGTGCCACTTCATTGCCAAGAAATGATGGTTTAAAGGGTTAAGTTCTTTTGAATTGTTACATTGCGCTGGAACCTGCAAATAAGTTCTTTTTTCTAATGAGGAGAGAAAAATATATGTATTTTTATATAATATCTAAAGTTATATTTCAGGTGTAATTTTTTTTCTGTGCAAAGTATTGTAAATTATATTTGTGCTATAGTATTTGATTCAAAATATTTAAAAATGTCTCACTGTTGACATATTTAATGTTTTAAATGTACAGATGTATTTAACTGGTGCACTTTGTAATTCCCCCAAGGGCACTTGTAGCTATGGGGGAAGAATCCTGTTTCTGGTGACCACATGTAGTTTGTTTCTTTATTCTTTTTTTTTAACTTAATAGAGTTTTCAGACTTGTCAAGTCTATACAAGCAAAAAAAAAAAAAAAAAAGAAAAATGAATACCTTGAATAATAAGTAGGATGTTGGTTACCAGGTGCTTTTCAAATTTAGAAGCTAATTGACTTTAGGAGCTGACATAGCCAGAAAGGATACATAATAGGCTACTGAAATCTGTCAGGAGTATTTATGTAATTATTGAACAGGTGTCTTTTTCTACAAGGGCTACAAATTGTAAATTTTGTTTTGTTTTTTTTTTAAATAGAGAAAGTACTGTGGTTTATCAGCCAAAAAACAATCCACTTTTTAATTTAGTGAAAGTTATTTTATTATACTGTACAATAAAAGCATTGTCTTTGAATGTTAATTTTTTGGTACAAAAATAAATTGGTACGAAACTTGCCTACTGATTTTTGTTCTTGTTCTCTGTCGTGTGGGCCTCGCTCTGCGATCCTGTTCTTTCCAATATGATAATGCAGCTTCTATCTTTCTCCAAAGGTTACTGGGAGAAGTGCAGATTTAATTAAAAACTAGGAACAGATTCAATTAAATTAATGAACCTTGGAATTTGAAAAATAATTTGCAGGGGATTTGTATGCAAGGATGTAGCCAGAGAGAAAACAGTCTCTTCACTCAAAAAAAGTAAAGTCTGCTCTTCTTGTATCATGAGGAAAATATGGTGCTTTGAGCTGGAGGAAATCAGGGCTTGCTCTCCCTTCCCGTAGTAAAGGGGGATTCACTTTGGCCTGGATACACTTCCTCATGGTAATCTGTGTGGATGCGTTGTCTAAACCACAGTAGTTACTCATGAAGGGCAGAAAGAAAACAGTCAGCTTAGGAAGGCCCTGGAAGCCATTATTTGAGATACTAGTCATTGGAAGGTAAATGTTTTAGGATGAGGATGACAGCCTAGGATGGAGGAAGGAATAGCAGATGTTACAGAGAAGAAGTGGTAAATTTTGAACAGCAGAGCTATCGTGGTGGGACTCGATGGTATTGGCCACATACACGTACTATTTCACATCTGTCAGTAAATCTGAGTCTGAACAGTGCAAAACATGACTTGGGTGTTGTGTGTCCCGATGGCTGCTGCTTGTTCTAAGGGAGAATTCCGAGGAGCAGCCGAGTTTCTGTAGCTTCTGCAGACACAGCATCTTGGCACAGCCTCATTAGCTACCCAGCTTACAGCCTGCTCCTGCAGTTTCCACTTGCTCATTTCCTATTAATGTGCTGAGCATCAGTGATGTGCTGAGCACAGTTCTGGACACCATGGTTACTATGGCAGGTCTCCCAGACCCAGGATCCCATTCTAGTGCTGGGTCCACTTGCGCTAGATGTGACAGGAAGCATGTCCTGCTCGATTCAAATCTTGGGAATCTCAGAGTCTAAAATGAAACATCAGATAGGAAATGGAACAGAAGTCTACAATGTG